>NC_064622.1:36629676-36932706 GCF_023898315.1 Schistocerca nitens
CCCCCTCGGGCATGGGTGTTGTGTGTGTGTGTGTGTGTGTGTGTGTGTGTGTGTGTGTGTGTGTGTGTGTGTGTGTGTGTGTTTTGTCCTTAGGGTAAGTTAGTTTAAGTTAGGTTAAGTCGTTCGTAAGCCGAGGGACCGATGACCTCAGCAGCTCCCATAGTTCTTACCACAAATTTCCACTATTTTTTCTGTCTCACTTTTATTGTGGGTCAACAACCAACTTACTCCTTCTTTTACCTGCGTCGCGTCAAGATCACACTCTTATCATCTCCTATTCTTTTGCTTTCAACAAGGTTTTCTCTGAAAGTTCAGATATCTGTCCTGTTAAGAGTACATGGAGATATACAAAAATTGTCACATCATTCTATCATCAACTAGAAAATACTCATATAAATCAGCAAATTGTATTCCTCATCAACTGTTCTCATATCGCAGTGTAGCCTCAAGTCTGTTAATTCCTCACAGTGCAGTGTTCCTTCAAGTTGGTTGTCATCAAATTCTCGTCGTCTCATTACACTCTAACATCATTCCTATATTCTTCAGAACTTCTGCTGTCGAAGCTGGAGTCAAATTTTTTGTCAGATCACTTGTTTGAACCCCCTCACAATCTCTTGTTGTTTCATGTATAACTTCTGCTACGCCTCCTTCCACTTCTGGCCCTTCATTCCGTAACATCATTCCATCCAGGTTGTGGAATAACTTCCTTCTACCGATGTTTCTGCATTATCTATGATACGTAATTTGATCTTCTCGTCCTTCAAATGTAGCATGACGCGCTAATCTCCCAGAAAATTAAGTTTCAATACGGCTTCCACTGTCAGATCCTTCACAATTAAAAAAAATATACGCTAAATGCATGTGATTGATACTCAAAATCTGTCATTGCTTCCTCCTTAACCTTTGCATAATTGCTGTTCATCTCACCTTGTGTTCTCACCACGCATCTCAAATAATGGAAATATTCTCTCCCTATCACATAACTCATAAAGTTCCTTGCACAACGCCTAACTTAGCTACCTGAATCGAGTATGCATTATAATTCTTTTTCTCTCATGTTCACCTTATGATCGGATATGCAGTGTTCTGTGTCCTTGATTCCCACTGCTAAGATTTCCTTCCATTCTATATAATTTATAAACAGTGGTCCCGGTAGACTGCCCATGACTAACTGCGATGCCGGGGCATCCTTAGTTAGTCATCTTCTTGGTGCAGTCCCTGTTCTTCATTCACTTGGTTATGTCTTGGGACACGTCCACGAACTGCACTATTCAGACTTTTCCATCTTGACTATCATCAGTTCCAGTTATCTTGTCGATCATCACTTACCTTGCAGATCGTCACATCTCCAGTTATTTCTCCTATCTTATGGCCGATACCGAGGTCCCCACCGTCTGTGTTCATTTCCCCTAACCCATTCATTTCCATTTCTCCATGACGGGTGTTTCGCTCTCCAGATTTGGTTATTCGCTTACAGCTTTTCAGGTGGTAAGAGCATCTGAGTATAGCGCATCTCAGTATACGATTGTAAGCTATCTCTTGCAGTAAATATTGGAATCCGCGTACATGGTGCACGTTCTTACTGGCGATTACAATTTATCTCTGGATTTGATGCTCACGTTTCGTCAAGCAGATTTGTGTGAGTCCTGCTGGCTTGTAAGATAGCATCTCCTTGAAATACTGTATACGGTCCCGCCACCTCGAATCTGCATAATTTTCCACTATTTGTGTGCCCACTTTTACCTGATCGTTATTGCATTCGACCAGTACTCATGTAGTTCTTCATGCGTCTTATACTCTCCTGGAATCACTCACATTCTCACTGCTCACTCTTCTCTAATATGTGTACAGACAAAATCGATCTTCAGAATATGTCGCCTCAATTCTGTAAAGCCTCTCGGAACTGCTGAATCAGAATCTCTAGGTGTAAGTCGTTTGATGGATACGGAAACAATGAATAATTCTGCACAGTTACAAGCTGTTTTCCGATTTCTTCTTCGTCCACGCTGCACTAACTAATGGAGTTGAACGTTTTGGCACTCCCATCTCCTCTGCAGAGACGCACATCTAAATTAAATCATCACATTCTCTGATTTTAAATTACCCGTGAAGACACGGGATGTTTACTTCCTGCTCAATGGTTATGTAAAATTTAACATTTAATTTAAATTTGTAGGGCTATACACAGAAAATGATAATAATCTGTTACTATTTTAATATTAATTTTCGTATTAATTACGGAAAAAGCGTTATGTATTAAAATATTTCAGCGTGAGTCGTCATTCTCGTGCCTTTATTGTTGCTTTAACCTAAGCTCCGACATCCGCTACCAGTGAACTTGATAGGCAAATGGGATTTTCAGTGAGCTGAGTGTGTGCGGAATTGTAAGAAATTTCAGCATGCCTTTTAAACAAACCTAAATTTCGTCATTCCTTAAGAGCACTGCATTGCCAAAAAAATTAGCAGTCAATGACAGTCATGATACTAACAGTGATGCTAATAGAGTTACAACATTCGGTAAATCTAAAAAATAAAATAAAAACAGCAACGGTGGTGCTAACAAAGAGACAGGAGGCGAATCTTCCGGGACTGAAAACTTTAAGAAGTCTCAAGGTAGCAATGAGAGTAATAGCAAGGTTGAAATAATAATGCGAAATTTTGTTATGTAATCACTTTTACGAAAGTGAGAAAAGATTAAGTCGTGTCTGTATGTAAATGACAAAAACTTAGTAATATGTCCGGTGCGTTCAGAAGTTCATTAACTAAAGCAGGAAAGCATTGCAATGTGTGCGTATCGATAACGCATTTGAACTGGTGTTTGCGCTATTAATTTCAGGAAACTAAATGATAAAATCGGTGACCATGCCAACTGCAAATAGAAATTAAATGTAGGGAAAACAGCAAAGTTTGCAAAAAACCGTCAGTGAAAGAGAAAAGTTGTGGGGAAAGCAACATTAAGAAGAAGTACACTGAAGCCCCACAGAAACTGGTATAGGCATGCGTATTCAAATACAGAGAGACATAAACAGGCCGAAAACGGCGGTGCAGTCGGCAAAAAAAAAAAAAAAAAAAAAAAAAAAAAAAAAAAAAAAAAAAAGGCTCCGGGCACTATGGGAATTAACATATGAAGTCATCAGTCCCCTAGACTTAGAACTACTTAAACCTAACTAACCTAAGGACATCACACACATCCATGCCCGAGGCAGGATTCGAACCTGCGACCGTAGCAGCAGCGCGGTTCCGGACTGAAGCGCCTAGAAGCGCTCGGCCACAGCGGCCGGCTCGGTCGGCAATGTCTACATAAGACAATAAGTGTCTGGCACAGTTGTTGATCTGTTACTGCTGCTACAATGACAGTTTATCAAGTTTTAAGTGAGTTTGAACTTGGTGTTTTATAGTCGGCGCATGGGTGATGGGTCACAGCATCTCCGAGGTAGCGATGAAGTGGGGATTTTCCCTTACGACAATTTCACGAGTGTACCGTGAATGTCAGAAATCCTGTAAAACATCAAATCTCAGACATGGCTGCGGCCGAAAAAAGATCCTGCAAAAACAGGAGCAACGACGACTGAAGAGAGTCGTTCGAAGTGACAGGAGCGCACATTGCTGCTGATTTCAATGCTGGGCCATCAACAAATGTCAGTGTTCGAACTATTCAGCGAAACGTCATCAATATTGGAAGGCCCACTCATACACCCTTGATGATTGCACGACACTAAGCCTTACGCCTCGCCTGGGCCCGTCAACACCGACATTGGACTGTTGATGACTGGGAACATGTTGCCTAGTCGGACGAGTCTCGCTTCAAGTTGTATCGAACGGATGGACGTATGCGGGTATGGAGACAGCCTCATTCCATGGATCCTACATGTCTGCAGCGGATGGTTGAAGCTGGTGGAGACTCTGTAAAGGTGTGGGGCCTGTGCAGTTGGAGTGCTATGGAATAAGTCTAGATACGACTCTGACAGGTCAGTATCCTGTCTGATCACCTGCATCCATTCATGTCCATCGTGGATTCCGTCGGACTTGGGCAGTTTCAGCAGGACAATGTGACACCCTAAACGTCCAGAATTGCTACAGAGTGGCTACAGAAGAGCTCTTCTGAGTTTAAACATTTCTGCTGGCCATCAAACTCCCCAGACATCAACATTATTGAGCATATCTGGGATGCCTTGCAACGTGCTGTTCAGAAGAAATGTCTACCGCCTCGTACTCTTATGGATTTGTGGAAGCCCTGCAGGATTCGTGACGTCAGTTCCCTCCAGCACTACTTCAGACATTAGTCGAGTCCATGCCAGATCGTTATGCGACACTTGCGCGTTTTCGCGGGGGCGCTACACGATATTAAACAGTTGTACAAGTAATCACAACGCCGGCCAGTGTGGCCGAGCGGTTCTAGGCATTTCAGTCTGAAACCGCGCGACCGCTACGGTCGCAGGTTCGAATCCCGCCTCGGGCATGGATGTGTGTGATGTCTTTAGGTTAGTTAGGTTTAAGTACTTCTAAGTTCTAGGGGACTGATGACCTCAGATGTTAAGTCCCACAATGCTCAGAGCCATTTGAACCATTATTTTTGTAATCACAACAGCTTTGTGTTCAGATCTGAAAATGTAATAGCTAAACTGAAATTATTATTCAACTCATATCCCGCAGTAATCGAACTACAAACGTTTATTCAATTATCTGGCGATAATATCTTAATTCTGACCATGCACGTCGAGATATCGATGTGTTTATAGGGGGAAAAATGGAAGAAGAATATTTCTCACTTACGTACAGAATCGCGTAAAAACTATAGTATCATGATGGACAAAACTACAAGGATTTCCAATAAAGCTTGTCTATTAATATATGTACCGGGTGATCAAAAAGTCAGTATAAGTTTGAAAACTTAATAAACCACGGAATAATGTAGATAGAGAGGTAAAACCTGACACACATGCTTGGAATGATATGGGGTTTTATTAGAACCAAAAAAAAAAAGTTCAAAAATGTCCGACAGATGGCGCTGGACAGCTAAACGTCAGTGACGGCGCATGACAATCGTGTGTAAAAGGAGCTGTAATGAGAGAGAGAACCAGATGCGCCAGCAGTCGCAGCATGTTGACTTTACCTGAAAAGGCGCTTTTAGTGAAGCTATGTTATCAGAATGGGGAATGTGCTAGTTCAGCGTTGCGATCCTATCGCCATAGGAAGGGGATTCGAACGGGTAAACGTCCGTTGACAAATGCAGCTGTGGCGAGAGTGATTTCGAAGTTCGAAGCCACGGGTTGTTTAGATGATAGACCCCGTATAGGCCGACCGAGCACAAGACGTAATGCTGCTGAGACAGTTCAGGAAGAAATGGAGACTGTAGCTGGTTCGTCTATGCACGGGGCAGTCAGTGCACGTACAATCGCACGTCGACCCGGCATTCCATACACTACTGTTTGGTTGGCACTTAGGCGTACCCTCCGATGCAATCTGTTGTGTTGGCTGAAGAGCCAACACCGTGTTACGAGAGGAGGCGGAAATGCACGCGTTTAGCTCACGTAGGCTGGCGTGAGGAGGGAAGGACTATATAGACGTGAGGTCTGGAACATGACAAGGAATTAGAATTCAGAAAGCGGACGTAGCTAATTTGATACTTAACTTTAATCCATTAATGATGAACGTCACTCTTGACGGTACATGAGTCACAATATTATCTGTTCAGAAGATATAGTAACTGTACATGGCGCCTTGCTAGGTCGTAGCAAATGACGTAGCTGAAGGCTATGCTAAACTGTCGTCTCGGAAAATGAGAGCGTATGTAGTCAGTGAACCATCGCTAGCAAAGTTGGCTGTACAACTGGGGCGAGTGCTAGGGAGTCTCTCTAGACTAGACCTGCCGTGTGGCGGCGCTCGGACTGTAATCACTGATAGTGGCGACACGCGGGTCCGACGTATACTAACGGATCGCGTCCGATTTAAAGGCTACCAGCTAGCAAGTGTGGTGTATGGCGGTGACACCACACTATCCGTACAAAATCCATCGGCGTCATGAACTGTTACCCGGAGATTTAGTGAAGCGGTGGGCATTTGCGGTGTGGGCGTTTCAAAAGATGGCGGAAGATGACGATTGGTTGAGTAACGTGTTGTGGACCGACGAAGCTCATTTCACGCTCAGAGAGTCTGTCAACGCCCACAATTGCAGAATTTGGGCTACTGAAAATCCTAGAATTGTCGTGGAAACTCCATTGCACGACGAGAAAGTCACGGTATGGTTTGGATTTACCACATCCACCGTTATCTGGCCTTTTTTCTTCGAGGAAATGCGTGATTATTGTTTTGTAACTGCTACCGTGACGGGTGAGAGGTACACCGATATGTTACAGAATCGCATTATCCCCAGCCTGGCTGATAAACACCTACTGGAAAGTACGATGTTTATGCAGGATGGCGCTCCAGCCCATATTGCTAGACGCGTGAAAGATCTATTGCGCGCGTCGTTTGGTGACGATCGTGTGTTCAGCCGCCACTTTCGTCATGCATGGCCTCCCAGGTCTCCAGACGTCAGTCCGTGCCATTATTGGCTTTGGGGTTACCTGAAGTCGCAAGTGTATCGTGATCGACCGGCGTCTCTAGGGATGCTGAAAGACAACATCCGACGCCTATGCCTCACCATAACTCCGGACATGCTTTACAGTGCTGTTCACAACATTATTTCTTGACTACAGCTATTGTTGAGGAATGATGGTGGACATATTGAGCATTTCCTGTAAAGAACATCATCTATGCTATGTCTTACTTTGTTATGCTAATTATTGCTATTCTGATCAGATGAAGCGCCATCTGTCGGACATTTTTTGAACCTTTTATTTTTTTGGTTCTAATGAAACCCCATGTCATTCCAAGCATGTGTGTCAATTTGTACCTCCTTATCTACATTATTCCGTGATTTATTCAGTTTTCAAATTTATACTGACTTTTTGATCACGCGGTACGTTGTTTCTTTGAGAGATTGGCTGTCAACTATCTTTTCGATATTGTAGAATTATGAACTTTGAAAAGAGAAAGTATTTTTAAGTATGCTGTTGGCAGCACGTGAAAAATATAACATTAAATACGATGTACTGAAAAGCATCGTGCACGTTCCGCAGCAGATGATGCTTCAAAATGCTGAGCCTTCCAGAAGAGTAGCCGCTCTAATGCGTAATCATTTATATAAACTGGAATTAGCTATCCATGAGGTTATGAATGTAGTGGCCGATGTGTACCATATACCGGGTTTTTTAGATTCCTTATATACTGTGTTTCTTCAGTCTCAAAAACCAGAGAATACTACAGGGTGTTTCACACGAATTATCCTTTTTGCTGTTACAACGAGACTGTGTTTTTCAGGTACTGAGGGTTCCTTCGTCATTTGAGGCTCTTCGAGATCATCTTGAAAGTCACAATTTCTTGTTCATCTGCCTGAAAAATTGAGTCATGACGGTACCCGAACAATTCGTGACAAATCTAAATTTGAAGGCCACGCATATTTCCTGGTTTGTGGATTATTAATATTTTGAAATAATTAATCACGAAAATAATAACAGCATTTATGACTTTGTTCACAAAGAAAAATAACAAAATCTGTGCAAACAGTTCTTACCGTTTCTAGCATATGGCATCACTTGTTACATTCACAGAATACTGACGCCCAGTTTCAACTAGCTGACACTCCGCTACGAACTGAAATTTAGAGATTTACTTATAAAATTTATGCTGTGTCTTAATGTTCTAGAGGTGAGTGTACTTAAATGTGTGTTACTTAATTGTGTCATTACGAACTGTTCGTGGACCTCAGCCATTAAATAGGAGAGTTATGTCGCCGCAACAAGTGGATAGTGCTCGCTCCTCTTAGTCTCTCCTTATTAGCAAATGATAGAGGAGACTCAATATCCGACCGCGTGGATGAGCAGAATAGATTTTTCCCCTGTGAGAAGATAATGTCTACGAGAATGGCATAGAATAGGAAGGACTCAGTGGAAAATACACTGGTGTGCAAAATTAAAGCAACAAATCGTTATTTCCCCGTTCTATATCTAATTCACGATATAATGATACAAACGGTCTACAGATGTTCGTACCATCGTGTTCTTCACGGAAGATGGCATTCTGTTCAGCGCACAATCAAGCCAACGATTACGTTACGACATCTGTCAAACGGGTGTTTGCCGGGTAGTTCCTCATCCAAAGTTTCTGTGTACACAGTCACAGACGGTGCAGTAAGGCACAGAGAAGACACCCACCAGACTCTCAGCAGTGGAGGGCCACAGGAAGAATGGAAGCAGGAAAGCCACAAACTGATGTAGCCCAATGGCTTACTGTTGTAACAACTATAACGGCTTCTGATACCAAATGTAACAGTTGTGATACTAAATGTGACACTTCTGTCACTAAATATAACTGGGTTTTCTCTTTTGATGCAAGTCAATTGTCAGGATGAGCATTCTAAGCATTCTGTCAGGGTGAAAATATTAAATAATTTAACTTTTCTCTCTTAACAACATGTGGGCAGGGTGGGTTCTTCCTTGGCTCGGGTATGAGGTCGAATGAAACATCATTTTTACATAAGATAACTTTTATTGAAGATTTGTACAACTGTATCTTACGGGATGTTCTGGTTCGGAGAGCGGCAGCTGTGTCGTTTGTGAAGTCTTCTGCTGCGGCAGCGGCGGCGGCGGCGGCGTCTGATTACGCGTAGCGGTGTGTATCTCGTGTCGCCGTCTCGCCCAGCTGACTGGAGACGCGCAGCGCGAGGTGGCCCGTTTAATTATTGCGAGCGAAATCGTGCATCGGATGATACCATGGGCTTCTCTAAGCGGCCGCGTGTGTTCTGCGTCGGCCAGCGGAGCGGCGCGGCGGGGGAAGGCCAGTGTGGCGGACTCGAACCACGGACTCCCGCTTGCCAGTCTTCGGCTGTCAGGTCTTCATCCCAGCTCACAGGTGACTACTGATGTGAGGCCGTCTCCTTCCCGTCCTCACGAGTCACCCGGGTATGTAAAAACCAGACTTCAAATACCTTTTAACTTCTGTCTTCTGGCGCCGCGGCTGCTGCTTGCTATTCCATTACAGCGGCGGACTTGGTGCGTCTGTGCATGATGCAGTCTCTTCTTGCATGACGGTCTTCAGCACCGAAACTGACTGAAAACTTCTTCGTCTTCTTCGTCTCTTCTCTCCGTCTCCGTCTTCGTCTCCGTCTCCGTCTCCGTCTTCATCTGTCTCCGTCTTCATCTCTCTGGCCCACTGCGTCTCGCGTATTTATTCACTTCAGTGTACTGGAGGTGAACGACTTCACGGTCATTGCCTCGTCTGTCACGTTGAAAAGCTTCTCGAAGAATCTTCTTAACGTCGGTCGTTGGCTCTTGGAATGTAGGTGAGGGCCTTTGATCACATGTGACGACTGAGAAACACGTGAGCCGGTCATTGCCTCTTCTGTCACGTTGAAAAGCTTCTCGAAGAATCTTCTTAACGTCGGTCATTGGCTCTTGGGATGTAGGCGAGGGCCTTTGCTCACATACGACAACTGAGAAACACGTGAGCCGGTCGGGCGATGCCCTGACGGCTGAATCGACAGCTCCCGCTTATGTGGAACTTGCTGACTTCATGGTCATTGTCTCTTCTGTTCTGCTGTTTTGCCCGCTGAATGCCAGTATGTAACTCTCTAAACTAAACCAAGTTTTTCATTTATATCCTAATTTCTAGTTCACTTTGATTTCACTGATTTATTTACTTAAGTACCACTCAACACTGTGAATCTGTTGTTTCTCGGATGTGGTGACAGTTTATAGAGACCACAACCGTCCCGAAGACCAGGGCGGGGCAGGCCATTTTTGACTTCAGAAAGAGGGCAGTTACTTGGTTGTAAGGGCACGACGATAACACCTTGGTACTGCACGGGAATTAGCGTGTGACCCAGCAGCATCCACTGGACGCGTTGTATCGAGGCAAACGGGGCACAGAAGGCTTCGGCAGAGTGGCCTTTATTGTCGGAGACCTGCTGTATGTGTAGCTCTGACGCGTCTTCACTGAAGGTGGGGTATAGAGTGGAGTCGTCACTTGGGCGGTCGAACAGTGGGCTTCTTTTTCTTTTGGTCTGGAGAGTGATTCAAGACGTATTCGCATCTGGAGGGCGCGTGTAACTCGATTTCGGGAGCCAAACGTTGCGGAAATGGGTCGATATCGAGGAGGATCGCTAATGGCGTGGGCAGGAATTGTATTGGTGAATGGGCAATGTTTAACTGCTGTCAGGTATCGTGATGAGATACTGGAACCTCATGTGCTGTCGTTGAGAGGTGCTGTGGGCCCGGACTTCGTACTGATGGACGATAATGCCGGACCTCGGCAATCACAGGTGATAGGCAGATTAAAACTGTGTGCCGGACCGAGACTCGAACTCGGGACCTTTGCCTATCGCGGGCAAGTGCTCTACCATCTGAGGGACCCAAGCACGACTCACAAGTTTCACATCAGCGTACACTTCCCTGCAGAGTGAAAATCTCATTCTGGAAACATCCGTCAGGCTGTGGCTAAGCCATGTTTCCGCAATATCCTTTCTTTCAGGAGTGCTAGTTCTGCAAGGTTCGCAGGAGAGCTTCTGTAAAGTTTGGAAGGTAGGAAACGAGATACTGGCAGATGTAAAGCTGTGAGGACGGGGCGTGAGTCGTGCTTGGGTAGCTCAGTTGATAGAGCACTTGCCCGCGAAAGGCAAAGGTCCCGAGTTCGAGCCTCGGTCCGGCACACAGTTTTAATCTGCCAGGAAGTTTCACATCAGCGTACACTCCGCTGCAGAGTGAAAATCTCATACAGGTGATAGGCATTTTCTTGGAAGCGGAAGATATTGCACCCATGGCGTGACCTACTCGCTCTCCTGATTCGAATCACATAGAACAAGTCTGGGATGCACGGGGACACGCGTTGCATCACGTCAGCTTCACCAACCACTCTCAGAGATTTGCGAGCAGATCTTGAAGAGGAACGGGCGTTATTGGTCCAACGTGAGATTGAGGAAATCATTCACAGCATGCCCCACCGTTGTTTTACCTGAATTGCTGCCAGAGGTGGTCACACTCCATATGGAGCACATTAATCAGTTGTCAGAATTTGTGTGCAAATTCGTTAAGATGGAAAAGACGAAGATCATTTTTGCCTACCGTTATGCACGTTGCAGTTGTTTTCGTTCTGAATTCTTTACATTGTTTGTACTTTACTATCACCCGTGTACACTATTTTATGGCAAAATAAATGCAGCCTTGCATATTTCCGTTGTTGCTTTTGGTTTGAACACCAGTGTAGGTGAAAGACGCTTGATTAAAAAATCAAACAAAACTTGTGATCACAGGGTACACACTTGGTAGGACTGAGTAAAAATCGGAACTGTTCCTTACTGTTCCACAAAAACACGGAAGAACTGCCGGATGTCAGTAACGTCCTGTCACGATATTTCTCCGCAGTCTTGTGGCCATCTTCAGGTGAGTACCACTGTAGTAGTACTGGCGAGTACGCGCTGAGCTCCGCTATTTAAATCCATACTGAGCTGACATTGCGCATGCGCTGCTCAGCGCGCGCGTTCATAACAGCTTCGTGCGCTGCCCCTCGCGCCCTCCACGGTGAAAGCCTGGCGTATCGATATCAGGTCGATTTTCATCTTTATGCAGATAATTACGTCGACTACGAAATTTCTCTATAACAGGATTCCAAGCAGAGTTCAGCTGATAACCGCTATCTCGATTGGTGAGAGTCTCGTTGTCAGACAATCTTATTTCCACAGATTCATTGATAATCGAGCTCCAAAAGTTTGATGTATGGGCCAAAATTTTTGTGTCGTTGTAATTCATGGAATGGTCTGTGGAAGTACAGTGTTCGGCGACTGCGGACTTGGTGGGTTGGAGAAGGCGTTCGTACACAGTTCGTGTTGTTTGCCCTATATACGATTTGCCGCATTCACACGGAATTTTGTAAACAACTGATTTACGCAGGCCCAGGTCGTGTTTTAGGGATCCCACCAGTGATTAAATTTTGGAAGGAGGATGAAAGATGACTCTCACTTGATACTTTCTCAGTATTCTGCCTATCTGTGAAGAAATATTCCCAATAAATGGTAGATAATCAGTCGACCTGAAGGCCTCTTCCTGTTCCTTGTTCCGTCGTTTTTAACTCTGCATTACTCTGTTCACTTGCCTAGCTGAAAAGCTATTCTTCAGAAATACTTTTTGCAGGTGTTCCAGTTCCGCTTGAAGACTGTCGGCGTCAGAGATGGTATGGGCACAGTGGACCAAGGTTTTGAGAACGCCCATTGTTTGTGCTGGATGGTGGCAACTAGTAGCTTGTAGATACAGATCTGGCCGGCCTAAGTGGCCGAGCGGTTCTAGGCGCTACAGTCTGGAACCGCGCGACCGCTACGGTCGCAGGTTCGAATCCTGCCTCGGGCACGGATGTGTGTGATGTCCTTAGGTTAGTTAGGTTCAAGTAGTTCTAAGTTCTAGGGGACTGATGACCACAGCAGTTAAGTCCCATAGTGCTCACAGCCATTTTGAGATACAGATCTGTATGAGTGGGTTTTCTGTACACCGAGTGACCAAGTGTGCCATCACTCTTACGTCGCACCAAGACGTCTAAAAATGGCAAACAACCAACTTTGTCTATCTCCATGGTAAACCTTATGTTTTCATGTACGGACTTCATGTGACGTGAAAATTCTTGGAGACGGCTCAAAACACGAGGCCAGACTATAAATGTGTCGTCAACGTATCGCCAAAATACTGTCGGTTTAAAAGTGGCAGATTCGAGCGCTCTCTCCTCAAAATCTTCCATAAAAAGATTGGCAACCAGGGGAGACAAAAGACTCCCCATGGCGACACCGTCAGAGTGTTCGTAAAATTTATTGTTAAATATAAAATATGTAGAGGAGAGAGTGTGCTCAAACAACGCTGTAATCTCTGCACCAAACATATTGCCAATGAGCTGTAGTGTCCGAGCGGTCTAGGGGCTGCAGTAATGGACTGTGCGGCTGGTCCCGGCGGAGGTTCGAGTCCTCCCTCGGACGTGGGTGTGTGTGTGTGTGTTTGTCTTTAGGATAATTTAGGTTAAGTAGTGTGTAAGCTTAGGGACTGATGATCTCAGCAGTTAAGTCCCATAAGATTTCACACACATTTGATTTTTGAGGTGTAGTGTTCCTTACTGCCATTTATCCACGTGCAAGAAACTGACAAGAGCCGGGTACGACACATACGGCGCCACACAGCCAGAGACGAGGCAGCAGATCCTCCCGAGAGGGCTGTCGCTATCTGGCGGCGGATCTTTCTGCCGGTGTGACCGCCGCGTCGGCCTCGGAGCATCCGGCGCGCGCGGTCAGCGGCGGCTATAAAGCGCTGGTGGCGGGCTGGGCGGCGCACAGCTCGCTGCCCGACACGGACGCAGACACCGCCGCCAGCAGACATGGGCACAGCGATCGCACCTGCCGTCGCCGCAGCCACCTGCTTCACCGCCGCGTCGCCAGCTGTAAGTGGCGCAGCCGGGCTGCCGACACCGGTACTGGACTCTGTAGTGATTTCGATCGTCGTCAAAACCTTGTGGACGTGCACGTAACACCACTCTAGAATCAGTGCTCTTTTGTCAAAGCAATGAATGCTTCGTAATATAAGCATTCGCCCGCGAAGTTCGCAGAAGCGTGCCAAATAAACTTACGTGACAAAAGCCTTCGTAAAAGTCCTAACGTCGTTTCGGTTCTTCTTCTGCCCAGCATAGTGAAACAACTCGACACGGCATGGGCTCAACAAGTGGTTGGAAGTCCCCATCAGAATTACTGAATCTTGCTGCCTCTGTAGACGTCCATAACTTCGAAAGTGTTGCCAGTGCAGGATTTTTTGCGCGAATTGACCTCCCAATCCTCTACCATAAACGTTCGGTGGGATCATGTCGGGCGGTGTGGGTGGTCAAATCATTCACTCGGACCAGAAAGTTTTTCTAATCAACCACGAACAATTGTGGCGCGTTGACATGGTGTAGTCAGCCACAAAAATTCCACGGTTGTTTTGTAGCGTGAAGCCAGTGAGCTACAAATGGTGTCCAAGTAGCCGATCAGAACCATTTCCAGTCAATGATCGGTTTAGTTGGATCAGTAGTATACAGAGAAGTTGCAGCATTAGAAAATTGCAGCGAAATGCAGGAAGATCTGCAGCGGATAGGCACTTGGTACAGGGACTGGCAACTGACCCTTAACATAGACAAATGTAATGTATTGCGAATACACAGAAAGGAGGATCCTTTATTGTATGATTATATGATAGCGGAACAAACAGTGGTAGCAGATACTTCTGTAAAATATCTGGGAGTATGCGTACGAACCGATTTGAAGTGGAATGATCATATAAAATTAATTGTTGGTAAGGCGGGTGCCAGGTTGAGATTCATTGGGAGAGTCCTTAGAAAATGTAGTCTATCAACAAAGGAGGTGGCTTACAAAACACTCGTTCGACCTGTACTTGAGTATTGCTCATCAGTGTGGGATCCGTACCAGGTTGGGTTGACGGAGGAGATAGAGAAGATACAAGGAAGAGCGGCGCGTTTCGTCACAGGGTTATGTGGTAAGCGTGATAGCGTTACGGAGATGTTTAGCAAACTGAAGTGGCAGACTCTGCAAGAGAGGCGCTCTGCATCGCGGTGTAGCTTGCCTTCCAGGTTTAGAGAGGGTGCGTTTCTGGATGAGGTATCGAATATATTGCTTCCCCCTACTTATACCTCCCGAGGAGATCACGAATGTAAAAGTAGAGAGATTCGAGCGCGCACGGAGGCTTTCCGGCAGTCGTTCTTCCCGCGAACCATACGCGACTGGAACAGGAAAGGGAGGTAATGACAGTGGCACGTAAAGTGCCCTCCGCCACACATCGTTGGGTGGCTTGCGGAGCATAAATGTAGATGTAGATGATGTAGGACCTAGTTCATTCCAAGTAAACACGGCCCACACCGTTACTGAGTCATCGCCAAATTGCACAGTGCTTGCTGGTATTTTGGGTCCATGGATTCTTGGGATCTGCGCTGCTACCAACTGAAATCGGGATTTATTTGAATAGACCACGGTTTTACAGTCGTCTTGGATCCAACCCATATGGCCACGAACCTGGAGTAGGCGATGAAAGCGATGTGCTGTTAGTAAAGGTACTCGCGTCGATCGCCTGCTGCCATAGACCACTGACGCCAAATTTCTTATCCATTAGGACACTGCTGCAAAATTTCGCATCACTGTTCTAACGGACACGTTCTTCGTATGTCACACGTTGATTTCTGTGGTTATTTTATGCAGTGTTGCTTGTCTGTTAGCACCGACAACATATACACTTACGCCGCTGCTCTCGGTCGTTAAGTGAATCTTGCTGGCCATTGCGTCGTCCGTGGTGAGCATCGTCAAATACATATAGATGCTGGTGCTGCTTCCGCATTTAACTTTTGACGATGCCACTATGGCTGCAGTACATTCGGACTTTGTTTTTATGAAACAGATCTGATGATGGTCATTAAAGGCCGAAACCGGTAATCTGTTATCAAACAGTTTCTGACCATAGACGTAAATTAAAAGAAACTTATTACATATACGGGTCACTGTTTTTTCGCGACGATGTCGCAACTTGTGAAACTTTGGTGCTTCTCGTCTTTAATGTCGTCAAGTTTAGAACTGCTAGTGTCCAGAGAAGTGGTGTAGAGTTTAGAAAACTAGACTCGTATCCAAAAGGTGGTTTATTCTATTATCGGTTGAAGTCAGTTATGGGGTGTTTACTTTCTGAACGATAGTATCGATTTCGTTATACATTTGGTTCAGTTCAAGATTGCGCCAAGTCTCTAATGACCCCGTCGCGAACCAAAGGTTAAATCATAATCTGCACTCCTTTCACAGATGGACAGTAGTGACATGGTAGTGAAGTTCTTGATTAGGTCATCAGGGAGAAACGTTCAGAGAATTGGTCCTTAAAGCGCTCAAAAGTCAATCATGACTACTTTAACTCTAGTATTGTGGTCGACAGCTATGGCGTTGGTGAAGTTTCAGAGCTCATAGAAGGCTGGGTGCACGCATCACAATGCAGCAAGTAATTTGGCGCTTTATTGATGTAGGGCAACGAAACCTGATCGATCATGCTACTTAGTTTAAAAAGCTGTGTGTAGTGTACCATTGTTTAATAGCATGGTGGAGCTGATGCATTTCGTCAGGAATGATAACTAATGGAGCGGAGCACTCTGTAGCCTTTTTAAGGAACTACCCAGTGTTCGCAAGAAGTGATTTACAGAAACCTCTAATAGCTTAAATGTCGTTGACAGACTGCGACTTGATCTTACTGAATAAACGTCAGTGATATGACATTATCTCACTCAATGCTCTGACAAAGCGGTACACAAGACATCCTCACAAAATCTGTTATCAATATATAACGTAATATATGCAGGAGCTTTGTACAGTAATGCCTCGTGTGTGCTCTCGAAGTAAACACACAAAATCACCAACTCTCAGGAAGCCTAATAAATGTTTCTAACACATGCTGGCGAAGTACATATCTTGACTGTTCCATAACACATTCAGGGTATAGTTATTGGGAGTAGTACAATTAATTGCCAAATAATTAGCTGAGTGAAAAATGGGTCCTGTGGTACATCCACCACGACTTTTATAGGCACAGAGAGACCAAGTTGAGAGTTGTACTTCCAGCTGACAATGTGTCACCCCATCGGTTCCGAAGTTTGCGACAACCCCCCTTTGAAGAAATCGCTACATGACGATACTTGCCAGGCACCTAGGTGTCATTTCGCTTCAGTGATATGCTGAGAATTTATAACTTCCTTTAGGAAGATATGGAAGCCTCGTGCACTGCCATGTCAACCTCTTGCACTGTCATGGTCAATCGTGGTTACCCAACGCTTGCGATCTTTTTATTAAATCGTATGACGACAAGTTGATGCCACCATCAGAATGGTAAGAAGTACCACACACTACGTGTTCCCCAAATCAGTTACACAGTAGTGTAACGTGAAGTAGTTGGGAGTTGGGGCTGCAAATCAGTAAAGGATATTTCAGGGTATATGCAAGCCGAGGGAAGACAAAATGGATGTACAGCGTGACGGAGGAGGCAAGGGAACACAACAAGTGGAGAAAACAACGACATTCTGAACGAATAGGAAACTGATCGTGATGGTGAACTTTATGGAGGATGTAGTGTGCTGCAGTGTGTTGACTACGGTGCGATATTTCGTTGGCTGGTACTTACGTTTCGTTTGTAGCTAAGCTGCTTCAGAAAGAGGACAATATTGCCACTTAGCTTTAACAAATAGTGCGATTTAATGAGTCGGCACCTCTCATTCAGCTATAGGTACGATGAAAAAAGTCATATGATCAACGCAGGTGGTACGTCGCTTCAAGGACAGCTGCGCAATTTCGGAACGTCCCGTCCGATCAGAACTACACTTCGCTGTGGGACTGGGAATCGACTCGGTAATCTAGGCCCGACTGAGGACCTGCTCTCAAAGCTGCAACTCTACCAGTAGCTCACTCCTAGTTTCCAAAATTCGCAGAAGCAGTCCTGTAGACCTTGCTGTACTGACGTTCCTAGAAGAGAGCACATCACGATGAAATGGTTTGTCCACATTGTCCAAATAGGAGCCCCGTTCGGTGCGCGATTTTAACAACTGGGCTTCTTTCGGAGCAGAAAGCAACGTTTATGAAAAAACGACATTGGGTCTATGGAGTGGGTGATTGATTCTTTTGTAAAAGTTTTTTTGTTTATTTATGGACGCAATTTATAGACGTCATAAACATGCGATTTCGTCTATAAATAAACAAAAAAATAATAAACAAAAATTTTTTTCGAAAGGAACGTTTACTCTGGAGGCGAATGTGACTAAAGATGGAACCTATTTTTCCTTTGCCGAATCGATGACTAAGATACATGCCGTTTACTGAAATAATCTTCTGACACAATTTTCGGTATTTATATATGCGTCTCACCGTTCTATAATATGCTTTTCAAAAAGAGAATCTCTTTGATCTAACGGACACTCCTACCGGTTTTTCTTAATAAATAACTAGTAAAAATTTGTAAAAAATTCTGCGATCTGAGACAGTAAATTAACAGTGCTTTGAACTAATACTTTTGATACGTTGACGCATTGTTAATATCTCTATCATTCACAACCTGTGCTCTTCCAGCTGAGCTATCCGAACATGATACTCACCTCCTTAGCATACCTCTGGCCTTCTCTCTTTCTATTACAAAGTTTTACAGCAGCACTCCTGATCGTGACAGGTAACCACTACATTGAACTAAGAGGTTAAACAAAGATAATTACAGGCATTCTGCTATAGCAAGAAGTATCTCATACTGAAAACAATTCTTGGAGTGTGGGGCCTACTTCGTAACAGTCCTAACACAGCATGTCTTCGGCTGATAAACTCTAATCCGCGTTAATGTAAATACCGAAGCTTGAATTACCATGTGGTCCACTTACGTTTCATCCGTTTCCGATTTCAGTTGTAGCCAGTACTATTAACTGATGGGAAATTTCACAACTTAATTTCCACTGATGTTAACTAGTGCGAAAGTAAGTAGCGCAGTGTAGTAGCTAAACAGACAACGACAGAGATGACGTTAGAGCACATACGTTTATTCCTGTAAAATATATTCCATGAGCAAAACTAAATGTAAGACAATGAGGTTTTTTTTAATAAAGTTCTTAGAACTATTCGGCAACGGCCTTGTCGCAGTAGATAGACCGGTTCCCGTCAGATCACCGAAGTTAATCGCTTTCGGGCGTGCCCGGCACTTGGATGGGTGACCATCCGGGCCGCCATGCGCTGTTGCCATTTTTTGGGGTGCAATCAGCCTCGTGATGCCAATTGAGGAGCTACTCGACCGAACAGTAGCGGCTCCGGCCACAGAGCGGCGTGCTGACCACAACCCCCCCCCCCCCCTCCCCACCCTCACTGCATCATCAGCCACAGATGACACGGCGGTTGGATGGTCCCGATAGACCACTTTTGGCCTGAAGACTGAGTGCTTTTTTTAGAACTACTCAATTTCATCAGCTGTGGCATGGGTATAAAACACTGCGAGAGTAAATATTTATGAGTACATTACAGTTTTTCTAGATCTACGGACTTTCATGTAACGTACTAGTTTATGTTATCGATACCACCAATTTAGTTTACTGTCATCTGGATAAATTTTCACCCTTTACACAACACTTGTCGTCCTATCGTGTCACACGGCCTTCTCATGCCTATTTACGTTATGAAACCGAGAAGTAAAATCACTTCACAGAGTTCACAGTCAAACATTGTACACAAGTTCTTGAATGCCCATGAAATGTCGGATTTCACAGCAGCTGATCTTATAGTCAAAGGAAATGGAGAAATCGCAAACCAATGCAAGATGATTACATGTAATTGGAATGGGCTCCTAAAATTATTACTAAACGTTCAGCACTCGTAAAACAATGTATCCTCATAAATTACAAAAAGGAACACTTTTTCTGGCGTAAATAACTTTTGAGGAATTACTTAGCTACAACAACCAATCGGGGTGGCATAGTGGTTAGGACACAGGACTCTCATTCTGAAGGACGACAGTTCATACACGCGTCGAGCCATCCAGATATATGTTTCCCATGATTTCCGTAAATCTCCTCAGGCAAATGTCGGAATGATTTCTTTGGAAGAGCACGACAGATGTCCTTTCCTCTCCTTGAAACATTCAGAGCCTGTGCTCCGTCACTAATGACCTTGATGTCGAGGCGACGCTAAATTGTATCTTCCTTCCTTTTTTTAGTTACAACAGGATAAATCAATAGACAACTTCACATCCAGATGCTGCCGTTACAGCATGGTGAACTGAAACGAGAAATGTGAAATGTTCACACTTCAGCTATACACATAGGATTACAAATTAGCGCTGAAGCGGACAAGTTTCTATTTCCTTATGTGTGGCACTAGATAATTCTATCTGGAACATAATTAACTCTGAGCCACGGTTCTTGACATTGTTACTACCATGCCAGCCTACACTACGCTTGTCCGTCCTCTGCTAGAGTACTGCTGTACAGTATGGGATCCTTACCAGATAGGACTGACGAAGGACATCGAGAAAGTTCAATGAATGGCAGCTCGTTTTGTATTATCGTGAAGTAGGAGAGGAGGCGTGTCACGTTTATGATATGCGAGTTGGTGCTGCAATCATTAAAACAAAGTCTTTTTCCGTTGCTGCTAGATCTTTCCACGAAATTTAAATCTCAAACATTCTCTTTCGAATGCGAAAATATTTTGTTGACATCCACCTACTTAGGGAGAAATAATAATTGTAATAAAATAAGAGAAATCAGAGCTCGCACGGAAATATTTAAGTGTTCGTTTTTCCCGTGTTCTGTTCGAGAGTGGAACTATAAAGAAATAGCTTGAAGGTGTTTCATGGAATCCTCTGCCAGGCAAGTAAGTGCGAACTCCAGTGTACTCGTGTAGATGTCATGACATGTAGATGCAGATGTCAGCAAACGTTATTGCTTCACGTATAGCAATATTGAAATCCACAAGTAAGGGCTGAAAAATACTGTCTCCGAATTTTTTTTTCTGTTCCCAATATCGGTTGAAGTATTACACGTAGCTCACATTAATCGGACGACTTTCGCCCTTCGCTGACGCAAGTTGCAAGGCTCTGCGGCTATAGGGCTTCTCATTGTACCGCGAAACTTGTCGTTGTGTAAAGTAACTATGTCGATGCGTGAGAGGCTCTCAGAAAACTAAAAGCTCGAATACGAACAGTTCTTCCACAGCATCACAATACCAGACCATACTCAAGGGCTGCGACCTGTGGAACAATCAGACACCTAGGATTCACTGCCATGCATCATACTCCATACACACCTGACTTGACTCCATCCGATTTTCATCAGTTTCCAAAGCTTAAAGGACACCTTCGAGCACTTCACTTCGGTAATGATGGAGTGGTGCAAGCAGAGGTGATATTGTTGCTTTGTCAACAATAATGTCGAACGTTCTACAACGACGGTATCAACAAACTGGTCTCTCATTACTATATTGAGAGAGAAATTTTTAGACATGAAGATTTAAGGCATAGAATGTTAATAATGTTTGTTTAACTTAAAAGTGATTTCAAAGTTTTCACATAAAAAAATTTGTAGCATTGTGTATCAGCACGACCTATTAGGATTCGTAACTATACAGAAGTAACCGGCTATTTCTATGAAGGCATGAGTTCCGCACTGTTGGTGCACATTTTGGTAAACAGACGATGCGCGGTATTGGCAGTATCTTTAGTCACTGCCCAATACAGGTAATTGGTTACGACGGTACCCGTGGATAATCCGTAATTGATTACCTCGTGCAGAAGCATGAAACCGGAATTTGCCTGCAATAATCGCACGTCTGTTGTTCGAAACTAACAATATTTCATTGAAAACAATCTCCATTGTTATTTATACATTTCTCCAACCTCCCCTGCAGGCTATGAATGCCATGCCAAAAAAGCAGTCTCCTTTTGAAGGAAACCAGTCAGCGAGACATTTTCGTATATTTTCATACGAATTGAAGCGTTGTTCAGTGAAAGCGTGTCCCAGTGATGCAAACAGATGATAATCGGACGGAGCCAAGCCTGGAGAATTAGCCGCGTGCCCTAGTATTTCCCAACTGGACGCCTCGATCGTCTCCCTGACCCGTTTTGCTGTGTGTGATGGGGCGTTATCATGGAGCAATATGACTTTGTGTTGACTTTTTCCATATTCCGGTCGTTTCTCACGTAATGCTCGATTTGAATCGATCATTTGCTGTTGGTAGCGATCAGTGTTAACGGTTTCATCAGGTTTTAGTAGCTCATAATAGATGACACCCTTCTGATCTCACCAAACACAGAGCACTGTATTTTTTCCAAAGACATTTGGTCTTGCAGTGGCTGTCGACGATTTGCCTGGATTCGCCCATGATTAACGACGCTTAGGATTCTTAAAATATATCCATTTTTCATCACTATACGATGGAGAAACGACTTTCTTTTGTACTTGGCAAGCAGCATTTCACAAGTGGTCTTTCGATTTGCTTGCTTTCATTCAGATCATGCAAAAGCCATTTTCCCAGTTTCTTCACCTTTTCCATAGATTTCAACCGAAGACAAACGGCTTTCTGCGTCACATTCAATTGTTCTGCGAGTCCGTGTTGAGTTCGAGTATCATCTTCATCCAGTAAAGCCTGCAATTCGTTGTCTTCTAACTTTTTCGGTGGTTTCCCACGCTCGTCGCTTCCAACGTCAAAATCACTACTTTTAAATTTTTTGAACTGCTCGAAACACTGTGTTTTACCAAGCGCATGTTCGCCGAAAGCTTCGACAAGCATTCGATGCCATTTGCGGCAGTTTTCTCCGAATGACAACAGGAAACCGATGCTGTTCGCAAATCGTAGTTCGTAGGCAGAAAACTCGACAGGTTCACGGGTTTGAAACAAATACCGATGTATGGAACTTGGGTTACTGTGTGTTGACATTAGTCGTCAGCCTTAATAGGAGGCAGATGGCGCTGGAGACGTGGTCTGCCGCCCGCTGTGGCCGAACGCTTCTAGGCGCTTCAGTCTGGAACCGCGCTGCTGCTACGATCGCTTGTTCGGATCCTGCCTCGGGCATGGATGTGTGTGATGTCCTTAGGTCAGTAAGGTTTAAGTAGTTCTAAATCTAGGGGACTGACGACCTCAGATGTTAAGTCCGATAGTGCTTCGAGCCATTTGCACCATTTTGAAGACGCTGTCTCACGGTCCCTACACCATCGACAGGGTGGTCCAAATATGTCACGAAATAATCTTCAAACGGAAAAACTACAAAGAACGAAACTTGTCAAGCTTTAAGGGGGAAACCAGATGGCGCTGTGGTCGGGCCGCTATACGGCGCTGCCATAGGTCAAACGGATATCAACTCCGTTTTCTTAAATAGGAACCGCCATTTTTTTATTACACATTCGTGTAGTACGTAAAGAAATATGAATGTTTTAGTTGCACCACTTTTTTCGCTTTATGATAGATGGCGCTGTAATATTCACATACATATGGCTCACAATTTTAGACGAACAGTTGGTAATAGGTAGGTTTTTTAAATTAAAATACAGAACGTAGGTGCTTTTAAACATTTTATTTCGGTTGTTCCAATGTGATACATGTACCTTTGTGAATTTATCATTTCTAAGAACGAAGACTGTTACACCGTGATTACCTGTAGATACCACATTAATGCAATAAATGCTCAAAATGATGTCCATCAACCTCAATGCATTTGGCAATACGTGTAACGACATTCCTCTCAACAGCGAGTAGTTCGCACATGCATTGACAATGTGCTGACGCAAGTTGTCAGGCGCTGCCGGTGGTTCACCATAGTAAATATCCTTCAACTTTCCCCACAGAAAGGAATCCGGGGACGTCAGATACGGTGAACGTGCGGGCCATGCTATGATGCTCCGACGACCAATCCACCTGTCATGAAATATGCAATTCAATACCGCTTCAACCGCACGCGAGCTATGTGCCGGACATCTAGCATGTTGGAAGTATATCGCCATTCTGTCATGCAGTGAAACATCTTGTAGTAACATCGGTAGAACATTACGTAGGAAATCAGCATACATTGCACCATTTAGATTGCCACCGATAAAATGGGGACCAATTATCCTTCCTCCCATAATGCCGCACTATACATTAACCCGCCAAGGTCGCTGATGTTCCACTTGTCGCAACCATCATGGATTTTCCGTTGCCCAATAGTGCGTATTACGCCGGTTTACATTACAGCTGTTGGTGAATGTCGGTTCCTCGCTAAATAGAACGCGTGCAAAAAATCTGTCATCGTCCCGTAATTTCTCTTGTGCCCAATGTCAGAACTGTACACGACGTTCAAAGTCGTCGCCATGCAATTCCTGGTGCATAGAAATATGGCACGGGTGCATTCGATGTTGATGTAGCATTCTCAACACCGACGTTTTTGAGATTCAGATCCTCGTGCAATTTGTCTGCTACTGATGTGTGGACTAGCCGCGACAGCAGCTAAAACACTTACTTGGGCATTATCATTTGTTGCAGGTCGTGGTTGACGTTTCACATGTGGCTGATGACTTCCTGTTTCCTTAAATAACGTAACTATCCGGCGAACGGTCCGGAGACTTGGATGATGTCCAGGATAGCGAGCACCATAAACAGCACATTCCCGATGGGCTTTTTGATCACAATTGCCATACATCAACACGATATCGACCTTTTCGGCTATTGGTAAACGGACCATTTTAACACGGGTAATGTATCACGAAGCAAATACCGTCCGCACTGGCGGAATGTTACCACGAATGATACCACGTACTTAGACGTTTGTGACTATTACAGCGCCACCTGTCACAAAGCGAAAAAAGTGGTCCAACTACAACATTCATATTTCTTTACGTACTACACGAATATGTAACAAATAATGGGGGTTCCTATTTTAAAAACGCAGTTGATATCCGTTTGACCTATGGCAGCGCCATCTAGCGGGCCAACCTTAGCGCCATCTCGTTCCCCCTTTCAAGCTAGGCGAGTTTCGTCCTTTGTAGTTTTTTCGTTTGATGCTTATTTCGTGAGATATTTGGCCCGGTCACTTACAATGGACCACCCTGTATAGGGAAATTCCGGTTTCATACTCTACACTTAGTGTTTACTCGAGTTACACGCCACTTCTACCTGACATTACGCTACACCTCGTTGCAGGAGGCGCTACCCATGAGACACCGCCACGCCTGGGTGCGGCAGCTGCTGCTGTCGCTGCTGCTGTTGCTGCTGTCGTGCAGCAGTCGTGTTGCGGGGCAGCAGGCGGCCCCGCCGGAGGGCTCAGAGTACCTCGACGTGCGCCCCAACGGGGACTTCCGGTTCGGCTACAACAACGGTACGTACTGCGGTACAGCAACTGCCCAACACATACACTGTACACCTCTCTACAAGCCAGTTCTGTAGTTTGCAATAATGCCTTAGAGACGTAGGAGCTATGGCCACATCCTTTTCAAGTTCTGTACACGGTTTATATTACAGTATCCTTTGACTTTCATGTAATCCAGCATAAAACGGCACATACTTCAATAAACACAGAATACACGATTTTCTCAAGTAAACAGAGCTGTTGTACATCTGTTCAAGACGAAATTAAAAGTTGCGATGAAATTTTGTTTGAGAGAAATACTTGAGAGGAATAAAGTTAAACCAAAAGCCAAGTAGAATCTTGTAATAACGTTACATTTCAGTAGTTAATATAGACGACTGCATAGTAATTCACTACAAGGAGAAAACTGTCCAAGAATTTCTTTGAATTTATGTGTAGCGCAAGACGGGAAACAGGCAGTTGACGGTTAATAACGAAGAAAAAAGTGATATTCCAGAATTAACACTAGATGATGCGTACAAGGCCACTTAACGAATGGAGAAAGGCAGATGATACTGTTCCACTAGAACTAGTGAAAACTGGAGGGAAAGTAACACACACAAGCGCATTTGGGAACTGCTAAAACAGTTTAATTCAGCCACGTTTGCACTTAAAGTCATTGCAAATCTTGGAGAAACAAATCAGTGAGTTGACATATTTTGCCTATTTTCATTCAATAATACACTACTGGCCATTAAAATTGCTACACCACGAAGATGACGTGCTACAGACGCGAAATTTAACCCACAGGAAGAAGATGCTGTGATATGCAAATGGTTAGATTTTCAGAGCATTCACACAAGGTTGGCGCCGGTGGCGACTCCTACAACGTGCTTACATGAGGAAAGTTTCCAACCGATTTCTCATACACAAACAGCAGTTGACGCCGTTGCCTGGTGAAACGTTGTTGTGATGCCTCGTGTAAGGAGGAGAAATGCATACCATCACATTCCCGACTTTGATAAACGTCGGATTGTAGCCTATCGCGATTGCGGTTTATCGTATCGCGACATTGCTGCTCGCGTTGGTCGAGATCCAATGACTGTTAGTAGAATATGGAATCGGAGGGTTCAGGAGGGTAATACGGAACGCCGTGTTGGATCCCAACGGCCTCGTATCACTAGCAGTCGAGATGACAGGCATCTTATCAGCACGGCTGTAACGTATCGTTCAGCCACGTCTTGATACCTGAGTAAACAGGTGGGGACGTTTGCAAGACAACAACCATCTGCACGAACAGTTCGACGACGTTTGCAGCAGCATGGACTATCAGCTCGGAGACCACGGCTGCAGTTACCCTTGACGCTACATCACAGACAGGAGCGCTTGCGGTGGTGTACTCAACGACGAACCTGAGTGCACGAATGGCAAAACGTCATTTTTTCGGATGAGTCCAGGTTCTGTTTACAGCATCATGATGGTCGCGTCAGTGTTTGGCGACATCGCGGTGAACGCACATTGGAAGCGTGTATTAGTCATCGGAATACTGGCGTATCACTCGGCGTGATGATATGGGGTGCCATTGGTTACACATCTCAGTCACTTCTTGTTCGCACTGACGGCACTTTGAACAGTGGACGTTACATTTCGGATGTGTTACGACCCGTGGCTCTACCCTTCATTCGATCCCTGCGAAACCCTACATTTCAGCAGGATAATGCACGACCGCATGTTGCAGGTCTTGTACGGGCCTTTCTGGATACAGAAAACGTTCGACTGCTGCCCTGGCCAGCACATTCTCCAGATTTCTCACCAATTGAAAAGGTCTGGTCAATGGTGGCCGAGCAACTGCCTCGTCACAATGCGCCAGTCACTACTCTTGATGAACTGTGGTATCGTGTTGAAGCGGCATGGGCAGCTGTACCTGTACACGCCATCCAAGCTCTGTTTGACTCAATGCCCAGGCGTATCAAGGCCGTTATGACGGGTAGAGTTGGTTGTTGTGGGTACTGATTTCTCAGGATCAATGCACCCAAATTGCGTGAAAATGTAATCACATGTCAGTTCTAGTATAATATATTTGTCCAATGAATCCCCGTTTATCATCTGCATTTCTTCTTGATGTAGCAATTTTAATGGCCAGTAGTGTATCATACGAAATAGTGTTCTGGGGTAACTCCTCTTTAAGATAGAAAGCCTCCACAGCTCAAAAAGGTGCTCGAAGAATAATATGTGGTGCTCATCCACGATCGTCTTGTAGACAGCTGTTTTCAGGAGCTGGACATTGTGACTGTCGTTCCACATCGTGTTCATTTCTCATGAAGTTCGATGTGAATACCCGTGTTCGTTCCCTCATGAAGATTGACGTGAATACTCCACTACAATTTAGACCGGACAGTGATATGCATAATTACAATAACACACGGAAAAATGACTCAGTACTCCACATTACAGTTGTCTGTAGCACAAAAAAGAGGTCACAATGCTGAAACAAAAATTTTTGATCATTTAGCCGCGGTTATAAAATGTCTGACAGACAGCAAAGTAAATTTTGAAAATAATCTAAAAATATTTCTCCTTGATAACTGCTTTTATTCCGTAGAAGAATTTCTATTATTGTGATGTATAAAAGGTGGTGGGTAAGAATTACTAACATCTGTACATAAAAAAATACCGGTTGTAAATTTTCGCCATTTGACGATATTCACGAATTCATTTGCGGTGGAATGCAAAACGACTCGTTCCACCTCGTTACAATTTATCGTGTAAAAAGGTCCACAGAACACGAAACGAACTAACTAATACAAAATGACTTGCAAAAAGTTCACAGACAGTCTTAGGAATGTTTTCCACGGAACATGAAACGAACTAAATAATACAAAATGACTTGCAAAAGGTTCACAGACAGTCTTAGGATAAACACAGTCCTTAGAAATTGGGAAGGATTCTATTTCACACGAAAGGTCACAGATAAGGCACATAATAACCATAAACCCCAGAAGTCTGTTCTTTCACACCTCTACAGCTCACTGAAGGCGCCATTTTAGCGAGTGCGTGCACTGTCACAAACACCAACAGTTTCCAAGAAACTGTTAGCATGGTGGTACATCACCTTCCTTCTCACCTGAAGTTCGGAGACATCTCAACAGACAGTACGGTGAAAGAAGGGCCGGCCGACGATTTACAACCGTGTGGCCGCCAGATCGCCGGATTTATCTCCTATGGATTACTTGTTGCGAAGTCACACGCGAGGTTTAATTTACGAAAGTCCTGTAGAGACACAAGAAGATCTGCTGGCACGAATCCTAGCCACTGCACTGGAAATTGAAGAGACCATGTGGGATGGAGAGTGTGTACCAGAACATGATTCGTAGAAACAACGTCTGTAACAACGTTGGTGCACACCACATCGGGCAGCTTTTGTAGTGCATCAGTGCTCTTCTAAATGTACAGTACGCTGGGGTGTTTTTTGTTTTGGAATAATGTATACACGTATTGTTTAAGTGTTAACACAAACAAATCTGCTTAAGTCATAAATGGACGTTTCGTTGTTTCCTTTTGGATTGGTTCAAATGGCTCTGAGCACTATGGGACTCAACTTCTAAGGTCACCAGTCCCCTAGAACTTAGAACTACTTAAACCTAACTAACCTAAGGACATGACACACATCCATGCCCGAGGCTGGATTCGAACCTGCGACCGTAGCGGTCACGCGGTTCCAAACTGAACCTTTTGGATTATTACCAAATAAATGCACTGTATCACACCTAATTCAATTCTCAAGCGAAATTGCTTGATTAAACATTTGAATTGAAACCATCGTAGAACGGAAACGGTACGTCGCCGGACGTGGGTTCCTATTCAAAATATTAGATTTCCGAACACCCTGTATATGCCCCGTGTGTTGTCATACAATCGAAGAAACCATTCCACATGTTCATCCAAACGTGGAATAATACATCTGCGTTGCAGTCTTAGATCGAAAACATCGTACTAAATGCAAATTACTAAATATTCTCATGTGTAAGGTACAAAATTTCCACATTCAGTCTGAATGTCATTTACATTGCATTAGCGAATCGGAACCTAAATCTGTTCAAAGCAAAGAGAGCTCTAGCACAAGCCACAAGCATGGGACGATACACTTTGATGTTATTAACTATGTTACCAATCTCACAACAGTATTCCACAAACCTGTTATCTGCTCCACTGTGCAGTACACCGTGCTCTGGCGTTGGGCGACTGCAGTGGAGTGGAGCGAGTGACAAAGAACCGGTGCGCTCGAAATTTAAAAGCTGTAAATTCAGAATGTCGTAACTGCGTACTGTCAGAACTACGGCCAAAATTTTCACTAGGAATCGATTCCTGGGGCTGATATCTTGTAAGTGTGCTTTCCTCTCCCCCCTTGAAAGATAAGGTCAAGTTGGTGATCTCTCCTTATTAGACGCAACGGGATTGCAGACTTAAGAGCCAAGGAGGGTTTCATACTGCCTATTTTGCAAAAAGTTAGTTCTACATGAGGGAATCTTGCTGTTCAGACATACGAAAAAGCCTCGTTAGTAGTAAAACTAGCTAGGAGCCACAACTAAGAAGCTGTGGGTGAAACAATCTACGACGTTTTGGAGAAGTCCCTAATTTGCCAACGAGACAGCAGTCCGCGTTTTAGAGGAGGACTTGTTCTCTATGTTACGTAACCGCTCTCAAAGAGCCATGTGTGTACTAAACTGCCGTGTTTTTAGTCTTCTTTTACGTAATGTGCTCTGCGAAAATGCTTACAAAGAGTGTTCTGATAAGAGTCCAAGATTTTAATTTTAGATAAAACTTGGTTTTCTGAACAAAGCACTGTAATACTTATTGTTTTATAATAGAGACATTTTGAAATTATGCAAGGAAAAAGCATATCCGGTAAATAGCCGCAAAGACTTTGTAACCCACGCGGTATTTTGCTATTAAACTACAGCGGGGCTCTTCCACCGAAATTTTCAATAACAAAAAAAAAAAAAAAAATGGCTCTGAGCACAATGGGACGTAACATATGAGGTCATCAGTCCCCTAGAACTTAGAACTACTTACACCTATCTAACCTAAGGACATCACATACATCGATGCCCGAGGCAGGATTCGAACCTGCGGCCGTAGCAGTCGCGCGGTTCCGGACTGAGGCGCCTAGAACCGCTCGGCTACAACGGCCGGCTTTTCAATAACAGTTTTGCACAATCACCGTCGTATTTGGTTGATTCAGTATTTAATTTAGACATTTGAATGGTCTTCGGCTTTATTCCATAAATCCAAAACTTCAAGAACCCTACACAAACTTGTCTATAGGTGACGATGATGATGATGATGATCATGTTTGGTCCGTGGGACGCTCAACTGCGCGGTCATCAGACCCCGTATAAATTTTTGTGCATTCCAAGTTTTTACACAGTCCAGTCGAGCCGCTGTCGGGAATGATGATGATGAGGACAGCACACATGCACAGTCCGTATGCAGAGAAAATCTCCAACCTGGTTGAGAATCAAACCCGCGACCCCGTGATCAAGAGGCAGCAACGCTAGCCACTAGATCACGAGCTCCGGACGTCCATAGGTGTCGCAGTGCAAGATCATTGCGACCAGTTCCGGTCACGAAAACGGGGGATGGCACGATCAGGGTCAGAATCGTGCAAGGCAGTCAGTGCTTCGCTGGTGGTACGGCCTGTGGTACCTTTCTGCTGGAACCACGTGCGTGCAAGAACAGTACCTTCCAAAAGACGCACGAAGAAGTGGGTTATCATAAGGTTTGCCATATACGCTCAAATGGCTCTGAGCACTATGGGACTTAACATCGGAGGCCATCAGTCCTCTAGAATTTAGAACTACTTAAACCTAACTAACCTAAGGACATCACACACATCCATGCCCGAGGAAGGATTCGAACCTGCGACCGTAGCAGTCGCGCGGTTCCGGACTGAAGCGCCTAGAACCGCTCGGTCACCGCGGCCGGCTCGTCATTTACGGTTATTCCATTATTTGGCTAGTTCTCATAGAAAATAGGTCCCATTTTTCTCCAGACCGCAATGCACATCAATGACATGAAGAGATTGCATTAATCAAATGGTTCAAATGGCTCTGAGCACGATGGGACTCAACTGCTGAGGTCATTAGTCCCCTAGAACTTAGAACTAGTTAAACCTAACTAACCTAAGGACATCACACACATCCATGCCCGAGGTAGGATTCGAACCTGCGACCGTAGCGGTCTTGCGGTTCTAGACTGCAGCGCCTTTAACCGCACGGCCACTTCGGCCGGCAATTGCATTATTCCCTGACCAATCATTTGTTGATTTATTTACTGTGTCCCAAGTGCACAGCTGAGTCTATTAACGAAGCAATCGAGGTGAAAATGGGAATCGTCCCTTTCTTCCGTTCTCCACTTTCAATTTACATATAACCTTGTGAGGCTGCCCAAGTTGACTACTTGTGACGTTACTGTGGAGTAGAAACGAGATTAAACAACCACACATAAACCGATACCCGACAGATCTTGTGTACTGCCGGACAGGGATCGTACACTATTGCAGAACGTGGTTGTTAAAAAAAAAAAAAAAAAAAAAAAAAAAAAAAAAAAAAAAAGCGTCAAGTCAGCGGAAAAATGCCCCTAAGCGCTACCAGCTCCCCGTCTAGCACTATGACTGTGTGTAGGGGGTTCGAGTGGGGTGCAGTGGTCGATCACCTGCTCATCAGTGACACATCTGTGTAGTCAGTGCTAAGCAACGCATGAGGTAATATAGAAAACGATGTCACTGGACATTTGATTGCTGGACACGAGTGGATTTCGGGTGATGAATCACGCTACAACCTGTGGCAATCCGATTGAAGGGTTTGGGTTGAGGGACGCCTGGAAAACGTTACCTGCCAATAGTGAAGTACAGGGGAGGTGATGTTACGGTATGGGTGGGGGGGGGGGGGGGGAGGGAGGGATTTCGTGGTTCGGGTGTGCTCCCCACATTGCACTTAAGCAAAAGCTTAGTGCAGAACGATATGAAAACATTTTATAGCTTGGTGTTCTGCGTACAATAGAGGAAGAGTTCGGAGGTGATGAACGTACTAGGATATCAGTGTACCCTTTCATAAACTATTATCCTCGCGGCAAAGTATTGTGGGCAATAATATACCTGAAATGAAATGGTCTGCCCAGAGTCCCAACTTCAACCTAAAGGAACAGCTTTGAGACGAGTTGGAAAGTCGGCTTCGCTACAGACTGCATCATTACCTTTGCAGGTTTTGGCTGTTAATAATGGACTACCGTTACTCCACAGACATTCAGACGACTCACTGGAAGTGTACTCAACAAATTTTAAGTCGTCGTAAACATGATGGGTGGCCGTACCCGATACTGACGTCCACACTAGATGTACGGTAGCGATACTTTTGATCGGGTAGTGTATATTTTGATGTATAGATTTACTTAATTACACTACTGGCCATTAAAATTTCTACATCAAGAAGAAATGCAGATGATAAACGGGTATTCATTGGACTAATATATTATAGTAACTGACATGTGAATACATTTTCACGCAATCTGGGTGCATAGATCCTGAGAAATCAGTACCCAGAACATCCCCCTCTGGCCGTAATAACGGCCTTCATACGCCTGAGCATTGAGTCAAACAGAGCTTGGATGGCGTGTACAGGTGCCGCTGCCCAAGCAGCTTCAACACGATACCACAGTTCATCAAGAGTAGTGACTGGCATATTGTGGCAAGCCAGTTGTTCGGCCACCATTCACCAGACGTTTTCTATTGCTGAGAGATCTGGAGAATGTGCTGGCCAGGGCAGCAATCGAACATTTTCTGTATCCAGAAAGGCCCGTACAGGACCTGCAACATGCCGTCGTGCATTATCCTGCTGAAATGTAGGGTTTCGCAGGGATCGAATGAAGGGTAGAGCCACGGGTCATACCACATCTGAAATGTAACGTCCACTGTTCAAAGTGCCGTCAATGCAAACAAGAGGTGACCGAGACGTGTAACCAATGGCACCGCATACCGTCACGCCGAGTTATACGAGAGTATGGCGATGACGAATACACGCTTTCAATGCGCGTTCACCGCGATGTCACCAATCACGGATGCGACCATCATGATGCTGTAAACAGAACCTGGATTCATCCGAAAAAAAATGACGTTTTGCCATTCGTGCACCCAGGTTCGTCGTTCAGTACACCATCAGGGGCGCTCATGTCTGTGATGCAGCTTCAAGGGTAACCGCAGCCATGGTCTCCGAGCTGATAGTCCATGCTGCTGCAAACGTCGTCGAACTGTTCGTGCAAATGGTTGTTGTCTTGCAAACGTCCCCATGGCTTCAAATGGCTCTGAGCACTATGGGACTCAACTGCTGTGGTCATAAGTCCCCTAGAACTTAGAACTACCTAAACCTAACTAACCTAAGGACATCACACACATCCATGCCCAAGGCAGGATTCGAACCTGCGACCGTAGCGGTCGTGTGGTTCCAGACTGTAGCGCCTTTAACCGCTCGGCCACTTCGGCCGGCAAACGTCCCCATCTGTTGACTTAGGGATCGAGACGTGGCTGCACGACCCGTTACAGCCATGCGGATAAGATGCCTGTCATCTCGACTGCTAGTGATACGAGGCCGTTGGGATCCAGCACGGCGTTCAGTATTACCCTTCTGAACCCACCGATTCCATTTTCTGCAAACAGTCATTGGATCTCGACCAACGCGAGCAGCAATGTCGCGATACGATAAACCGCAATCGCGATAGGCTACAATCCGACCTTTATCAAAGTCGGAAACGTGATGGTACGCATTTCTCCTCCTTAAACGAGGCATCACAACAACGTTACACCAGGCAACGCCGGTCAACAGCTGTTTGTGTTTGAGAAATCGGTTGGAAACTTCCTCATGTCAGCACGTTATAGGTGTCGCCACTGGCTCCAACCTTGCTGTGAATGCTCTGAAAAACTGATCATTTACATATAACAGCATCTTCTTCCTATCGATTAAATTTCGCGTCTGTAGCACGTCATCTTCGTGGTGTAGCAATTGTAATGGCCAGTAGTGTATTATTCCTATACTAACGTTCGGACACTTATGACAGTGATGTTGTATGCCCTGAATCAAATATCCACAGCAGCAAAGTGGCTAGCCGTCTTAGATAGTTTGCAGATGATGCTGTCATTTACCGATTTGGAAAGTCATCAGATGACCAAAACGAATTGCAAAACTATTTAGATAAGATATCTGTATGGTACGAAAAGTGGTAATTGACCCTGAATAAAGAAAAGTGCGAAGTTATTTACATGAGTACTAAAAGAAATCTGCTAAATTTCGGTTACGTGATAAGTCACACAAATCTGAAGGCTGTGAATTCAACTAAATACTTAGGGATTACAGTTACAAATAACCTAAACTGGAACGATCACACAGATAATAGTGTAGGTAGAGCAAACCAAATACTGCGATTCATTGGGAGAACACTTAGAGGGTATAACTGGTCTACTAAAGAGACTGCTTACACCACGCTTGTCCGCCCTATTCTGTATTGCTGTGCGGTGTTTGATCCGCATACGGTGGGACTGACGCATAGGGAGGAAAAAGTTCAAAGAAAGTCAGCTCGTTTTGTATTATCGCGAAATAGGGGAGATAGTGCCACAGACATGTTACATGAACTGGTGTGGCAATCATTAAAACAATGGCGTTTTTCGTTGCGACGGGATCTTCTCATGAAATTTCAATCACCAGTTTTCTCCTCCGATTGTGAAAACATTCTGTGGGCACCCACCTACATTGTGAGAAATAATCATCATTATGAAGTAACAGATATCAGTGCCCGCACAGAAAATTTAAGTGCTCGTTTATCCCGCGCGCCGATCGTGAGTGGAGCGTTAGAGAGACAGCTTGAAGGTGGTTCATTGAACCCTCTGCCAGGTACTTTATTGTGAATAGTAGAGTAATCACATAGGTGTAGATGTAGATGTAGATGGCAAATGACAACAATGACGAAAACTCTGGTGGATTACAACCAAGTCAGTTGCCGAGATGAACATGTGGACGGACTGGAAAAACGAATACAGATATCGGTGTCCGTCGTACTAAGCTTAAGCTTAAAACGGTACAAAGAAGCGTATAAACGTGACACGTGCACGTTGATTCAGCACAATGTGTCGTCAGTGGCAGTAAACGCGCAGAAAGGCTGCAGCTGAAGAGGACGCTGTCAGCTGAGGCGAGCACCGTGTTACGGACTTCCGGCAGGTTGGGACCTCCCGCGGCGCGTAATGGTTTCCCCCCCAGCTGCAGACGGCATTCTGTGCAAATCGTGGCGGGCATTATGCCAGGCGCGAGCATACATTAGCGGCCCCGTCCGTCACGGAGGATGGCGACGCAAAGCGGAGGGGGCGGCCGGCGCGGCGCCCGTCGTGTCTGCACGTCTCACTCCCCGCTAATTGGGAGTAAGCTGCCGGCGGGCAGCCTAGCGAGACCGTCTGCCCACTGGCCGGTCGCTCGTTGAAGACCCACCGTGGCGACTAAATGGGCCTACTGTCTACTGTCACTGACAAAAGAAAGCTTCGAGTTGAACTGTGAATTTACTTTCAAATCTTTTCGTAAAGAATTTACTTCATTTACTAGCGATTCATCAAGAACATTAATACATTTAATCACACTGTGAGCGTGGAAGTAGTTGCCAGTGGGTAACTGATGAAAGCAAATTAAATTTTTTCCAAGAATTTATTCCTATAAGCCCCCCTCCCCCCCTTTTTTAAACACATTTAAAATTATAATCAAAAAGCATCCTGTAAATCTCAGTTACAATTTATTCAGAGGCAGAATTAACAATTTTTTTTTTGACACTATGAGCTTTCGGGCTGAGAACCTTGCCGCTTCCTTTTAACACGGCTGTAGTCACGACCGCTCACAACAACCTCTGAAATACACTGGTGCAAATCTGCAACACACCAGATTACTTTAAACTAAAAATTTTAACAACTCACACAAACACATAAACTATGCTCCCCGTTGGAGGGATGGAAATGGTACAAAAAAACTCACATTAAAAAAATTACTTGCCACCGAAAGTGCAACTTGTTTTTAAAAGAAAACTCTTATGGTGGAAGGGTGGCAGCCTTATATACTAAAATGACTATTTAAATAAAAACCCATGAAATGCAATCTTAGTTAAAATGTACAAACATGCTCTACCTTACACATATACCACCTCTCAAGATGATAGGCAAGATAAAAACATATTTCAGGAATTCGGCCTTTACACATTAAGCAATAAATTCGTTAACACTAAATCCGACGCCTCGTGATGGCTGGGTGTTGTGTGCTGTCCTTAGGTTAGTTAGGTTTAAGTAGTTCTAAGTTCTAGGGGACTTATGACCACAGCAGTTGAGTCCCATAGTGCTCAGAGCCATTTGAACCATTTTTGAACTAAATCCGACAAACATGACAGAGGCAGCTATTAATTTATGGCAGACTGACAGACATTCAGACAGACACACACTAACTGCCTAACAAATGCGGACGGGAGACAGACGAGCAAGCTGGGGAAGAGAGATTGACCAAGAAAACAAGTAGAATTTAACAAGTAAATGAAACAACATATCACGTATCACTTAACTTCTAATAAACTGCGATGTCTGGCGAAGATCTGCCACACCTCCCCCAAAACGCTCTCCCGAACCGTCCGCTGCCAGCCGCTTCAACGGACGCAGGAAGGCGTACCGATCTCACATCTCACGACGTCGCAGCTTTCGCCGGCCACACCGATATCGTGGGTTGACTCCTGTTGCTCTCGTGCCGGCCGCGAAGCCACTACCGCTCGCTATACGGCGCGGCCCACTGGACTCATGTGACGACCTCGCACGCGCCTACGCTCAAGACGGACAAGTCATCTTGTGTCTCAGTGCGCGACCGACCAACCTATCGATCCAACCGCCAATAGCCATCGCCTGAGCAAACTCGAGCAGACTGGCGGCCTAACACATACTAGCACTGCGGACGACAGACAGACAGTAACCACCTCACCAATGCGGACGAGAGACAGACCCAGCCTCACTCCAACTGACAAACTGCCACTGGCGAGCTCATAGCGCCCCTTAAATGCACGTGAACAGGCAACCATCCTCTTTCGCACCAGAGGGAGACACCAAAGCCGCGATTGCCAAAGCGGCGCCACCGCCAGAAACGGTGGGCGATAGCTTCACAGGGCTGCGGCGCGCTCTTCAAAACAGCAAATTTTACCACGGCTCAGGAGTGCTGCCTCATTTTTCTTGGAACGCACGCTAGATGAATTTTGATACTGAAGTTGTCCGCGATGTGCAACGCCTCCATTCTAGACCGTCTGTTTGCAGAGTCGGATGAGCATCTCCAAAGGCTCCCGCGCTTACGAAACAGATCTTCTATTGGAGTTATCCGGTAAAGGCTACAGACCGTCGAGCAATGCTCAAGAAACGGTTGAGCGAGAGTAATAATTTTTTGTGGATGAATTTCATTCCCATAGGATTCTCAGAACGTCTCGTTAGTAGAGCAGCTGCTTTCCTACGGCGTATTTTACATTGTCTATCCACTACACGTCATAGTCGAAGACATTTTACACTACTGGCAATTAAAATTCCTACACCACGGAGATGACGTGCTGCAGACGCGAAATTTAACCGGCAGGAAGAAGATGCTGTGATATGCAAATGATTAGCTTTTCAGAGCATACACAAGGTTGGCGCCGGTGGCGACACCTACGTGCTGACATGAGGAAAGCTTCCAACCGATTACTCATACACAAACAGTAGTTGACCGGCGTTGGCTGGTGAAACGTTGTTGTGATGCCTCGTGTAAGGAGGAGAAATGCGTACCATCACGCGTTTCTGGATACAGAAAATGCTCGACTGCTGCCCTCCCAAGCACATTCTCCAGATCCCTCACCAATTGAAAGCGTCTGGTCAATGGTGGCCGAGCAACTGGCTCGTCACAAGACGCCAGTCACTACGCTTGATGAACTGTGGTATCGTGTTGAAGCTGCATGGGCACCTGTACCTGTATACGCCATCCAAGCTCTGTTTGACTCAATGTCCAGGCGTATCAAGGCCGTTATGACGGGTAGAGTTGGTTGTTGTGGGTACTGATTTCTCAGGATCAATGCACCCAAATTGCGTGAAAATGTAATCACATGTCATTTCCAGTACATTTGTCCAAAGAATACCCGTCTATCATCTGCATTTCTTCTTGATGTAGCAATTTTAATGGCCAATAGTGTACGTTTGTGACTGTTTCCAGTGACTTTTCGCCAGTCACGTAAGGGCACAACAGTGGCTCTTTCCGTATATTTATGCACAATATTTTACGATGGACCTGCCTCTGTAGCCGAAATCACGAACGGTCGCCCGTGAAATCACGAGGAGTTCGGAGTTAGTCGATTCGATTCCTGATGGCGTAAGAAATTTGATAGGTAGGGGGAGGGAAGTGCGTGATCATCAGACTATGCACCCCTTGTGTAGGGTACTGGGCTAAATTCCAAACCTTTTCGCGGTGTCTCATGCAAAGAGGGCACGTGACACTGTTTACTGGGATCCTCTCGCTGGATATGGACAACAAGCCCGGGCGATCCCCTTTCCTGCCGCGCGGAGTGGCCGCGCGGTTAGAGGCGCCAGGTCACCGACTGCGCAACTCCTCCCGACGGAGTTTCGAGTCCTCCCTCGGGCATGGGTGTGTGTGTTGTTCTTAGCATAGGTTACTTTAGTTTCAATAGTGTGTAAGTCTAGGGACCGATGACCTCTGCAGTTTGGTCCCTTAAGAACTCACACACATTTGAACATTCCTTTCCTCGCCGATTCTGCAGAGAACATCCCCATTCCTTACCTTACCAGACCAACTAATTTTCAACATTCTTCTGTAACACCACATCTCAAATGCTTCGCTTCTCTTCTGTTCTGGTTTTCCGTAGTCCATGTTTCGCTACCATTCAATGCTACCTCAAAGGCCTATGTTTGGTAATAGACTTCCCTTGGCCAGGAATGCCCTTTATGCCACTGCTGCTCTGCTTTTTATGTCCTCATTGATCCGCCCATCATGGGTTGTTTTTCTGCCTAGGTAACAGAATTACCTAAATTTGTCTACTTTGTGATCCACTATTCATTTGTTAAGTTTCTCATTGTTCTCACTCTGCTGCTTCTCATTACTTTTCTCTTTCTTCTATTTACGCTCACTCCATACTTTGTACTCATTAGATCCTGTAATTCTTCTTCAGTTTCACTGAGGATAGCAGTGAATCTTATCGTTGATGTCATTTCACCCTGAATGTTAATCCTACTCTTGAACACTTCTTTTATTTTCGTCTGTGGTTTTTCAATGTATACATGAACAGTAGGTGCCAAAGTCTATGTGCTTTCATACACACTTTTTAATCCGAGCACCTCGTTCTTGGTCTTCCACTCTTATTGTTTCTTCTTTGTTATTACACATATTCTACATTCTCTACAGCTTATCCCTGTTTTTCACAGAATCTCGAACATCTTGCACAACTTTACATTATAGAACTTTTTTCCAGGTCGACAAACCCTACGAACATGTCTTGATTTGTCTTTAGTCTTTCTTCCGTTATAAATCGTAACGTGAGACTGCCTCTTGGTGCCTTTACCTTACCTAAAGCCAAACTGATCGTCATATAACACATATTCCGCTCCTCTGTATATTATCCTTGTCAGCAATTCCGATGCATAAGCTGTTCAGCAACTTGTGCCACAAATCTCGCACTTGTCGGCTATTTATATCTACGGAAATTTGTGGATGATGTTTTTCGGAAAGTCTCATAGTGGATTGGAAGTCTTGAACATTCTGCACAACAACGTGAATAGTCGTTTTGTTGTAACTACCCCCCAATGACTTAGGAGTTAGTCAAAAATTTAAATTCCGCTTCTAATATTGGATCCGTTATCTCTTTCCTGTCGACTCCTGTTTTTTCTTCTGTCACAGTCATGAGACCAGTCCTCTCCGTCACAGAGGCATTTAATATATTCTTTCCACCTAACCGCTTTCTCCTCTTCATTTAACAATGGAATTAAGATTGTACTCATAATGTTACCGTCCTTGCTTTTTGTTTTGGTTTTTCTGTATGCTGAATCAGTCCTTCCGACAATCATTTCTTTTTCACTATATTTACATTTTTCACGCAGCCATTTCGCCATTCTGTGTTGTTGTTGCTATGGCCTTCAGTGCAGAGACTGATTTGATACAGCTCTCCATGCTACTCTATCCTGTGCAAGCTTTTTCATCTCCCAGTACCTACTGCAACCTACAACCTTCTGAATCTGCTTAGTGTATTCATCTCTTGGTCTCCCTCTACGATTTTTACTCTCCCCGCTGCCCTCCAGTACTAAATTGGTTATCCCTTGATGCCTCAAAACATGTCCTACCAATCGATCCCTTCTCCTAGTCAGGTTATGCCACAAGTTTCTCTTCTCCCCAGTTCTGTTAAGTACCTCCTCATTAGTTATGTGATCTACCCATCTACTCTTCAGCACTCTGTAGCATCACATTTCGAAAGCTTCTATTCTCTTCTTGTCCAAACTATTTATCGTTCACGTTTCACTTCCATGCATGGCTACACTCCATACAAATACTTTCAGAAACCACTTCCTGACACTTAAATCAATACTCGATGTTAACAAATTTCTCTTCTTCAGAAACGCTTTCCTTGCCATTGCCAATCTACGTTTTATATCCTCTCTACTTCGACCATCATCAGTTATTTTACTCTCCAAATAGAAAAACTCCTTTACTACTTTAAGTGTCTCATTTCCTAATCTAATTCCCTCAGCATCACCTGATTCAATTTGAGTACATTACAGTATCCCCGTTTTGCTTTTGTTGACATTCATCTTACATCCTCCTTTCAAGACACTGTCCATTCCGTTCAGCTGCTCTTCCAGGTCCTTTGCGGTCTCTGACAGAATTAAAATGTAATCGTTAAACCTCAAAGTTTTTATTTCTTCTCCATGGATTTTTATTTCTACTCCGAATTTTTCGTTTCCTTTACTGCTTGCTCAGTATACAGATTGAATAACATCGGGGATAGGCAACAAACATGCCTCACTCCCTTCCCAACCACTGCTTCCCTTTCAAGCCCCCCGACTCTTATACCTGCCATCTGCTTTCTGTACAAATTGTAAATAGCCTTTCGCTCCCTGTATTTTACCCCTGGCACCTACAGAATTTGAAAGAGGGTATTCCAGTCAACATTGTCAAAAGCTTTCTCTGTTTACAAATGCTTGAAACGTAGGTTTGCCTTTCCTTAATCTATTAATCTATTTTCTAAGATAAGTCGTAGGGTCAATATTGCCTCACGTGTTCCAACCTTTCTACGGAATCCAAACTGAACTTCCCCGAGGTCGGCTTCTGCCCGTTTTTCCATTCGTCTGTACACAATTCGTGTTATTATTTTGCAGCCGTGACTTATTAAACTGATAGTTCAGTAATTTTCACATCTGTGAACATCTGATTTCTTTGGGATTGGAATTATTATATTCTTCTTGAAGTCTGAGGGTATTTCGCCTGTCTCATACATCTTGCTCACCAGATGGTAGAGTTTTGTCAGGGCTGGTTCTCCCGAGGCTATCAGTAGTTCTAATGAAATGTTGTCTTCTCCCGGGGCCTTGTTTCGACTTAGATCTTTCAGTGCTCTTTCAAACTCTTCACACAGTATCATATCTCTCATTTCTTTTTCATCTACATCCTCTTCCATTTCCATAATATTCTCCTCAAGTACTTCACCCTTGTATAGACCCTCTATATACTCCTTCCATCTTTCTGCTTTCGCTGCTTTGCTTAAAACTGGGTTTCCATCTGAGCTCTTGATATTCATACAAGTGGTTCTCTTTTCTCCAAAGATCTCTTTAATATTCCTGTAGGTAGTATCTATCTTACCCCTAGTGAGATAAGCCTCTACATCCTTAAATTTGTCCTCTAGCCATCTCTGCTTAGCCGTTTTGCACTTCCTGTCGATCTCATTTTTGAGACGTTTGTGTTCCTTTTTGCCTGCTTCATTTACTGCATTTTTATATTTTCTCCTTCCATCAATTAAATTCAATATACCTTCTGTTACCCAAGGATTTCTACTAGCCCTCGTCTATTACCTACTTGATCCTCTGCTGCCTTCACTATTTCATCTCTAAAAGCTACCCATTCTTCTGTCTTACCATTACATAATCAATCTGAAACCTTCGAGTATCTCCAGGCCTCTTCCATGTATACGACCTTCTTTTATGATTCTTGAACCAAGTGTTAGCTATGATTAAGTTATGCTCTGTGTAAAATTCTACCATGTGGCTTCCTCTTTCGCTTATTACCTCCATTCCACATTCACCTACTACGTTTCCTTCTCTTCCCTTCCTGCTATCGAATTCCAGCCCTCATGACTATTAAATTTTTGTCTTATCAGTAAGGTTCGTTATTCGCTAGCCGAAGACCTTGTACTGACGTTGACGAAAGAAAAGCGAAAGCACAGGTGTTGGGGTTAGGAAACGTGTGTAACATCCAGTACACTAATAAGGGAGCTACATGCCGAGGACGAAACTCAGTTTCGAATATCAAATCAATTTTCAATTAATTCTGAGTCCCATTTTTAGCCCTATACAAAAATCTGATCAAGGTATGTGGGATGCCGTGTCAGCTCGCGACAAATTACAAGTAACATAGGTAGCTGAAGACATTATCATCACTGCAATACACATTATGTACTTGGATGCTATCTACAATGCACAACCGTAGGCACATTGGAAAGTGAGATTTTTGCCTCAATATTTCTGCTTTGTTTTTATTTTTAGAGTAAGCCACAGGTTCTGTAACTATAACGTTTCCTTTACAGGTACGGTACTTAATTTTGCAACCGAATTTTGTACTACTATGCGGGACAATCATTACTTAGTAATAGCGGCAACACCAACACTATTGTATTTATATAGGAGTTTAATTAGAGTCAAGAGTATCGTAGCTTTAAACCTCTAAAAGCACAAATAATTTTTGTCTTTCCACTTCACAATAATATTTACACTCAGTGACTAAAGCAAAAATAAGAACATCGACAAACTGAAATAGAATGTACATCTTTAATATTGAGTGTTCTACCACAGGGCACTGTTTCACACTGCTAAATAGAGTCCTTTCTTAGAAATTTCTACCGTGTCTGTAACAGAATCACGATCCACTTTTCAAACAATACCTAGATAACTACCATCACTTCACTTTGACAAAGGTTAAAGAAATCTTCACGGAGTTAAATAAGTATTCCGCTGAAATTTTATGTGCTCTGGCATCCAAGAAGACGTACATTTCATTTTTAATGAGCTCTCATTTTACTACCTTAAAAGCATCACAGATACTGATGTGGGATACTAAGGCCGACTTCGAAGCGTAGTTGTCCAGAAGCCCAGCAGTAGCTGACTGCACTTTGTCCAGTGCCGGCTAATGAGAAGAATGCGCGAACCAAAGTGCGGCAGACTTGGATGCCCATTGTGAAGTCCACCGGACCAGAGTAGTATGAAAAGTTCTAAAAATATATTCATAAATCCAGTTACGTCGCCGGCTGGAGTGGCCATGCGGTTCTAGGCGCTACAGTCTGCAACCGTGTGACCGCTACGGTCGCAGGTTTGAATCCTGCCTCGGGCATGGATGTGTGTGATGTCGTTAGGTTAGTTAGGTTTAAGTAGTTCTAAGTTCTAGGCGACTGATGACCACAGCAGTTAAGTCCCATAGTGCTCAGAGCCATTTGAACCAACCAGTTACGTCAACGTTGTGACCCTGAAGTACTTTATGAGTTTTGAGTGACATAAATATTTTAATTCGTTCCATCTCTACAAAGTACTGATACTTCCGGACTAATATTGATGTTATTTTCGATTCGTGTGTACAAGGTAGTACTTGATGTTCGTAAATAGCTTACTGATACAGGTTTGCTGTATGCAGTTACAGAAATGAGTTTATTCGTCACGATTCCAGTTTCATTTTATTCAGTCAAAGCATGACGAATGGGAGTTTTTCCCGTTTATTTCTTGCTCGTTATGTTGTTGTGATCTCTGCATGCTCGTTTCCACTTTTGTTTCCCACTTTAGTTAGGGTGCTGTACTGAAATAAGTAGTGAAAGTGTACAACACTACTCGCGTCTACCACAGGGTCAATAAGGCCATGGTAATTCTTAACTTCGCCGCTAACGAAAGTGACAATTTACCAAACATTAGCCTGACTCTTCTCATTTAGGACTGAACTTGAGTGCCATATGTTTTATTTGAATTTAAATTCAGTTCTACAAATGATTCACTCTGACATTTATTCATAACTAGTGGCAGTGCCAGGCTTTGCCAGGGATGTTTCATATCTGGCGCACAAAGTGACAGGCCTTGCGTTTTGTTGGTACTCATACCGAATGCAAGCCGCGTGAGAAACTGCAATCGCATTTAATTTTTCATGGACTTTCTTCATTAATTTGTCTGAGTGTTGAAATTTGACGTAAACCGGTCAAAAACTTTTAGAGATTTTTTGTAACAACCTGTCCCCTTTATACACAGAAACGCCAAAGAAGCTGGTACACCTGCCTATTATCGTGCAGGACGCCCACGAACACGCAGAAGTGCTGCAATACTACGTGGCATAGACTAGACTAATGTCTTAAGTACTGCTGGAAGAAACTGACACCATGACTCCTGCGGGACAGCCCCTAAATCTGGAACAGTACGAGGAGGTAGAGATCTCTTGCGAAGAGTGCGTTGCGAGACATCCCAGATATGCTCAATAACGTTCATGTGTGGGGAGTTTGGTGGACAGCGGAAGTGTTGAAACTCAGAATGTTCCTGGAGCCACTGTGTCGCATTGTCCTGCTGGAATTGCCGAAGTGCGTCGGAACGTATAATGGACATGAATGGAGGCAGCTGATCAGACAGGATGCCTACGTACGTGTCACCTGTCAAAGTCGTATCTAGACGTGTCAGGGGGTCCCATATAACTCCAGCTGCACACGCCCCACACCAATTCAGAACCTTCACCGGTTTGAACAGTCCCCTGCTGACATGCAGGGTCAATGAATTCATGACGTTCTCTCCATACCCGTACACGTCCAGCCGCTCGAGACATATATAGCAACATAGCACATATTTATCAAATTCATGCAGGAAATGAATAATCATCTGGTTCCATTCGACACAGAGCTTCCACGAACAGATTCTTGGTGCACTGTATGGTAACAGGCTACATCTGTCTCGCAAGCGGCGGGCAACAAGGTAGAGACACATATCAATATTGTTTCTCAAATATCTCCCAGAGACAGCGCCCCACCCATCAGAGACGCAACTAACATAAAACATAGGGAACAGAAAATAAGATTACAACTCCGATATACTGTTAAGTGTAAGTACACTACTGGCCATTAAAATTGCTACACCACGAGGATGACGTGCTACAGACGCGAAATTTAACCGACAGGAAGAAGATTCTGTGATATGCAAATGATCAGCTTTTCAGAGCATTCACACAAGGTTGGCGCCGGTGGTGACACCTACAACGTGCTGACATGACAAAAGTTTCCAACCGATTTCTCATACACAAACAGCAGTTGACCGGCGTTCCCTGGTGAAACGTTGTTGTGATGCCTCGTGTAAGGAGGAGAAATGCGTACCATCACGTTTCCGACTTTGATAAATGTCGGATTGTAGACTATCGCGATTTCTGATTATCGTATCGCGACATTGCTGCTCACGTTAGTCGAGATCCAATGACTGTTAGCAGAATATGGAATCGGTGGGTTCAGGAGGGTAATACGGAACGCCGTGCTGGATCCCAACGGCCTAGTATCACAAGCAGTCGAGATAACAGGCATCTTATCCGCACGGCTGTAACGGATCGTGCAGCCACGTCTCGATTCCTGAGTCAACAGATGGGGACGTTTGCAACACAACAACCATCTGCACGAACAGTTCGACGACGTTTGCAGCAGCATGGACTATCAACTCGGAGACCATGGCTGCGGTTACCCTTGACGCTGCATCACGGACAGGAGCGTCCGCGAAGGAGTACTTAACGATGAACCTGGGTGCACGAATGGCAACACGTAATTTTTCCGGATGAATCCAGGTTCTGTTTACAGCTTCATGATGGTCGCATCCGTGTTTAGCGACATCGCGGTGAACGCACACTGGAAGCGTGTATTCGTCATCGCCGTACTGGTTACACGTCTCGGCTACCTCTTGTTCACATTGACGGCACTTTGAACAGTGGACGCTACATTTCAGATGTGTTACGACCCATGGCTCTACCTTAAAAAAAAAATGTTCAAGTGTGTGTGAAATCTTATGGGATTTAACTGCTAAGGTCATCAGTCCCTAAGCTTTCACAGTACTTAACCTAAATTATCCTAAGGACAAGCAGACACACCCATGCCCGAGGGAGGACTCGAACCTCCACCGGAACTAGCCGCACAGTCCATGACTGCAGCGCTTTAAACCGCTCAGCTAATCCCGCGCGGCCTCTACCTTTCATTCGATCCCTGCGAAACCCTATATTTCAGCAGGACAATGCACGACCGCATTTTGCAGGTCCTGTACTGGCCTTTCTGGATACAGAAAATGTTCGACTGCTGCCCTGGCCAGCGCATTCTTCAGATCTCTCACCAACTGAAAACGTCTGGTCAATGGTGGCCGAGCAACTGGCTCGTCACAATACGCCAGTCACTACGCTTGATGAACTGTGGTATCGTGTTGAAGCTGCATGGGCACCTGTACCTGTACACGCCATCCAAGCTCTGTTTGACTTAATGCCCAGGCGTATCATGGTCGTTATGACGGGCAGAGTTGGTTGTTGTGGGTACTGATTTCTCAGGATCAATGCACCCAAATTGCGTGAAAATGTAATCACATGTCATTTCTAGTATATTTGTCCAAAGAATACCCGTTTATCATCTGCATTTCTTCGTGGTGTAGCAATTTTAATTGCCAGTAGTGTATGTATGGAACATAACAGTGAGAAATTTACAAGACCAGTACAGTGGCTTATACGATGGGTAACGGCGGAACTGAGTGAGGGGTAGACTTCCTGTTCGCGTGCACTCCGCCTCGGCCCTCGCCGTCGCTCCTTTGAGCTGCCTGCGGTACCGCCGTCCTACCGCGGCCCGCTCATTGCTGGAGCCACCTGCTGCAGCAGCGCGCTTGCCCACAGGTCCGCCGTCGCTGCACTTCCACACGGCGACTTCGCGCAACGGCGTGGTGCAGGGCCGCTGGGGGGAGCGCTCTCGTCCCGACACCGTCTACTCGGCGGGCCCCCGCGGCTACCGCGTGCGCGGCGCGGGCGTGCACCGCCGCATGGACCTGTCGCAGGCGGCCATCCCGTACCGGCCGCCGGTGCCGCAGGACAGCCCCCAGTACCAGCCTACCTACTCCGGCTACCACGACCCCAACGAGAGCCCCAGCTACCAGTTCACCATCAACGAGCGCGAGCTGCAGCGCACCGAGGACAGCGACGCCATAGGTGAGTCCTAATTAACCGTACACATCCTTCTGTATAACATGGGCAGAGAGCCCTAGCGGCCGCCCACCTGTTTCAGTTATCACAGTCCCAACGCGGACCAAAGTTGCATGATCTCCAACAGTGAGTATGAGCTCCAATACACTGAGGACAACAATTCCAATGGTGAACCCACATTCATCATACAGATCCTTTCTATAATTTCGCTATAGTGCTACCAATTGTCAACCACCTTTCCTGGACACTATACTCTGTAGGAATCAGCATGGGTTTCGAAAAAGACGGTCGTGTGAAACCCCGCTCGCGCTCTTAGTCCACGAGACTCAGAGGGCCATAGACACGGGTCCACAGGTAGATGCCGTGTTTCTTGACTTCCGCAAGGCGTTCGATACGGCTCCCCACAGTCGTTTAACGAACAAAGTAAGAGCATATGGACTATCAGACCTATTGTGTGATTGGATTGAAGAGTTCCTAGATAACAGAACGCAGAATGACATTCTCAATGGAGAGAAGTCTTCCGAAGTAAGAGAGATTTCAGGTGTGCCGCGGGGGCGTGTTGTAGGACCGTTGCTATTCACAATATACATAAATGCCCTCGTGGATGAGATCGGAAGTTCGCTGAGGCTTTTTGCGGATGATGCTGTGGTATATCTAGAGGTTGTAACAATGGACAATTGTACTGAAATGCAGGAGGATCTGCAGCGAATTCACGCATGGTGCAGGGAATGGCAATTGAATCTCAATGTAGACAAGTGTAACGTGCTGCGAATACATAGAAATAAAGATCATTTATCATTTAGCTACAATATAGCAGGTCAGCAACTGGAAGCAGTTAATTCCATAAATTATCTGGGAGTACGCATTAGGAGTGATTTAAAATGGGGTACCCGTGGTCTAGGGGTATCGTCTTTGATTCATAATCAAAACGTCTTCGGTCCCGGGTTCGATCCCCGCCACTGCCTAAATTTTGATAAATAATCAGCATTGGTGGCCGAAGACTTCCGGCATAAGAAGTCAGCCTCATTCTGCCAACGGCCTTGTCAAAGAGGGCGGAGGAGCGGATAGAGGTTCAGGGCACTCTCTTGTCCTAGGGATAGCAAATTGCCCCTAAAGGCGGAAGAATCAGCAATGATCAACGACATGAGGATGCAGAAGGCAATGGAAACCACTGCATTAAAGACACGTAACGTGTATCCACAGGACATGTGGCCTGTAATTGAAGAAGTGTCATGATGATCTCTCCATTGGCAAAAGATTCCGGAATAGTCCCCCGAATATTCGGATCTCCGGGAGGGGACTGCCAAGGGAGAGGTTACCATGAGAAAAAGATTGAATAATCTACGAAAGGATAACGTTCTACGAGTCGGGGCTTGGAATGTCAGAAGCTTGAACGTGGTAGGGAAACTAGAAAATCTGAAAAGGGAAATGCAAAGGCTCAATTTACATATAGTAGTGGTCAGTGAAGTGAAGTGGAAGGAAGACAAGGATTTCTGGTCAGATGAGTATCGAGTAATATCAACAGCAGCAGAAAATGGTATAACAGGTGTAGGATTCGTTATGAATAGGAAGGTAGGGCAGAGGGTGTGTCACTGTGAACAGTTCAGTGGTCGGGTTGTTCTAATCAGAATCGACATCAGACCAACACCTACAACGATAGTTCAGGTATACATGCCGACGTTTCAAGCTGAAGATGAACAGATAAAGAAAGTGTGTGAGGATATTGAAAGGGTAATGCAGTATGTAAAGGGGGACGAAAATCTAATAGTCTTGGGCGACTGGAATGCAGTTGTAGGGGAAGGAGTAGAAGAAAAGTTTACAAGAGAATATGGGCTTGGGACAAGGAATGAAAGAGGAGAAAGACTAATTGAGTTCTGTAACAAGTTTCAGCTAGTAATAGCGAATACCCTGTTCAAGAATCACAAGAGGAGGAGGTATACTTGGAAAAGGCCGGGAGGTATGGGAAGGTTTCAATTAGATTACATCATAGTCAGACAGAGATTCCGAAATCAGATACTGGATTGTAAGGCGTACCCAGAAGTAGATATAGACTCAGATCACAATATAATAGTGATGAAGAGTAGGCTGAAGTTCAAGACATTAGTCAGGAAGAATCAATACGCAAAGAAGTGGGATACGGAAGTACTAAGGAATGACGAGATACGTTTGAAGTTCTCTAACGCTATAGATACAGCAATAAGGAATAGCGCAGTAGGCAGTACAGTTGAAGAGGAATTGACATCTCTAAAAAGGGCCATCACAGAAGTTGGGAAGGAAAAACATAGGTACAAAGAAGGTAGCTGCGAAGAAACCATGGGTAACAGAAGAAATACTTCAGTTCATTGATGAAAGGAAGAAGTAAAAACATATTCCGGGAAAATCAATAATACAGAAATACAAGTCGCTGAGGAATGAAATAAATAGGAAGTGCATGGAAGCTAAGACGAAATGGCTGCAGGAAAAATGTGAAGACATCGAAAAAGATATGATTGTCGGAAGGACAGACTCAGCATACAGGAAAGTCAAAACAACCTTTGGTGACATTAAAAGCAACGGTGGTAACATTAAGAGTGCAACGGGAATTCCACTGTTAAATGCAGAGGAGAGAGCAGGTAGGTGGAAAGAATACATTGAAAGCCTCTATGAGGGTGAAGATTTGTCTGATGTGATAGAAGAAGAAACAGCAGTCGATTTAGAAGAGATAGGGGATCCAGTATTAGAAACGGAATTTAAAAGAGCTTTGGAGGACTTACGGTCAAATAAGGCAGAAGGGATGGATAACATTCCATCAGAATTTCTAAAATCATTGGGGGAAGTGGCAACAAAACGTTGGTGTGTAGAATATATGAGTCTGGCGATATACCGTCTGACTTTCGGAAAAGCATCATCCACACAATTCCGAAGACGGCACGAGCTGACAAGTGCGAGAATTATCGCACAATCAGCTTAACAGCTCATGCATCGAAGCTGCTTACAAGAATAATATACAGAAGAATGGAAAAGAAAATTGAGAATGCGCTAGGTGACGATCAGTTTGGCTTTAGGAAAAGTAAAGAGACGAGAGAGGCAATTCTGACGTTACGGCTAATAATGGAAGCAAGGCTAAAGAAAAATCAAGACACTTTCATAGGATTTGTCGACCTGGAAAAAGCGTTCGACAATATAAAATGGTGCAAGCTGTTCGAAATTCTGAAAAAAGTAGGGGTAAGCTATAGGGAGAGACGGGTCATATACAATATGTACAACAACCAAGAGGGAATAATAAGAATGGACGATCAAGAACGAAGTGCTCGTATTAAGAAGGGTGTAAGACAAGGCTGTAGCCTTTCGCCCCTACTCTTCAATCTGTACATCGAGGAAGCAATGATGGAAATAAAAGAAAGGTTCAGGAGTGGAATTAAAATACAAGGTGAAAGGATATCAATGATACGATTCGCTGATGACATTGCTATCCTGAGTGAAAGTGAAGAAGAATTAAATGATCTGCTGAACGGAATGAACAGTCTAATGAGTACACAGTATGGTTTGAGAATAAATCGGAGAAAGACGAAGGTAATGAGAAGTAGTAGAAATGAGAACAGCGAGAAACTTAACATCAGGATTGATGGTCACGAAGTCAATGAAGTTAAGGAATTCTGCTACCTAGGCAGTAAAATAACCAATGACGGACGGAGCAAGGAGGACATCAAAAGCAGACTCGCTATGGCAAAAAAGGCATTTCTGGCCAAGAGAAGTCTACTAATATCAAATACCGGCCTTAATTTGAGGAAGAAATTTCTGAGAATGTACGTCTGGAGTACAGCATTGTATGGTAGTGAAACATGGACTGTGGGAAAACCGGAACAGAAGAGAATCGAAGCATTTGAGATGTGGTGCTACAGACGAATGTTGAAAATTAGGTGGACTGATAAGGTAAGGAATGAGGAGGTTCTACGCAGAATCGGAGAGGAAAGGAATATGTGGAAAACACTGATAAGGAGAAGGGACAGGATGATAGGACATCTGCTAAGACATGAGGGAATAACTTCCATGGTACTAGAGGGAGCTGTAGAGGGCAAAAACTGTAGAGGAAGACAGAGATTGGAATACGTCAAGCTAATAATTGAGGACGTAGGTTGTAAGTGCTACTCTGAGATGAAGAGGTTAGCACAGGAAAGGAATTTGTGGCGGGCCGCATCAAACCAGTCAGTAGACTGATGACAAAAAAAAAAAAAAAAAAAAAAAAAACGATCATATAAAGTTGATCGTCGGTAAAGCAGATGCCAGACTGAGATTCATTGGAAGATTCCTAAGGAAATGCAATCCGAAAACAAAGGAAGTAGGTTACAGTACGCTTCTTCACCCACTGCTTGAATACTGCTCAGCAGTGTGGGATCCGTACCAGATAGGGTTGATAGAAGACATAGAGAAGATCCAACGGAGAGCAGCGCGCTTCGTTACAGGATCATTCAGTAATCGCGAAAGCGTTACGCAGGTGATACAGAAACTCCAGTGGAAGACTCTGCAGGAGAGACGCTCAGTAGCTCGGTACGGCGTTTTGTTGAAGTTTCGAGAATATACCTTCACCGAGGAGGCAAACAGTATATTGCTCCCTCCTACGTATATCTCGCGAAGAGAGGATAAAATCAGAGAAATTAGAGCCCACACAGAGGCAACCGACAATCCTTCTTTCCACGAACAATACGAGACTGGAATAGAAGGGAGAACCGATAGAGGTACACAAGGTACCCTCCGCCACACACGGTCAGGTGGCTTGCGGAGTATGGATGTAGATGTAGATATCGGCAGAGAGTCCTAGCGGCCGCCCACCTGTTGCAGTTATCACAGTCCCAACGCGGACCCCAGTTGCATGATCTCCAACAGTGAGTATGAGCTCCAGTACACTGAAGACAACAATTCCAATGGTGAACCCATATTCATCATGCAGATCCTCTCTATAATTTGGGTATAGTGCTACTAATTGTCAACCACCTTTCCTGGACACTATACCCCAAATGACGGCTCCAGCTACCACTTTTTCTTCAATTTCCTGCGCGCTGGAATAGAAATATTTACCATCAGCTGATACTTTAGAAAAATGTGTTTAGTCTACTAGTTACAAGGCCTTAGTAGCGTATCCTGTAGCCCCAAGTACTCAAATGTCCAGAGTATTCCAGCTATATACCGGGTGATCAAAAAGTCAGTATAAATTTGAAAACTGAATAAATCACGGAATAATGTAGATAGAGAGGTACAAATTGACACACATGCTTGGAATGACATGGGGGTTTTATTAGGACCAAAAAAATACAAAAGTTCAAAAAATGTCCGACAGATGGCGCTTCATCCGATCAGAATAGCAATAATAGCATAACATAGTACAACAAAGCAATGATGATGTTCTTTACAGGAAATGCTCAATATGGCCACCATCATTCCTCAACAATAGCTGTAGTCGAGGAATAATGTTGTGAACAGCACTGTAAAGCATGTCCAGAGTTATGGTGAGGCATTGGCGTCAGACGTTGTCTTTCAGCATCCCTATAGATGTCGTTCGATCACGATACACTTGCGACTTCAGGTAACCCCAAAGCCAATAATCGCACGGAATGAGGTCTGGGGACCTGGGAGGCCAAGCATGACGAAAGTGGCGGCTGAGCACACGATTATCGCCAAACGACGCGCATTTGTCGGACATTTTCTGAACTTAGTTCTTTTTTTTTTTTCGTTCTAATAAAACCCCAGGTCATTCCAAGCATGTGTGTCAATTTGCACCTCTCTATCTACATTATTCCGTGATTTATTCAGTTTTCAAATTTATACTGACTTTTTGATCATCCGGTATGTGCATAATAGTGAAAGTGCTGTAGTGTTTGCATTCTATAGCAGTGTTTCGACACACATTTCGCAAAATTTCTATCGAATCCAGTTACTACAGATTTTCTTGTGTTATCGTATACGACTGGAATCATCTGGATGTTTGAGGTATTGGGGTCTGGAGGAGACGCTACTAAGGCATTGAAACTAATGGCCTAAATAAAGTTTTCGATAAGGGCTGATGGTAAATGCTGCTACAACATTTCGACTGGCCGCTGTTCGTCACTCCATATTTTTATGTTGGATTTGCCATTTCCTGAGTGAGTCCCCTCTCCTCATATAATATCCCATCTATGACGTTGGTAGAGTGGTCCCCACTGGGTGTCCAACTGTTCTGGATCCAAATGAGTAGCTACCAATCTCCCCTCAATCAGTTCGTGCTGGAGTGCATCAGGGACAGAGATTCCCAAGGAGAGTTACATTCCCCACAGGGTTCCCTCAATGAGGAAGGTATAGTGGTCCCCAGTGGTATTCAGAAAAGGGTTGGAAAAAGACAGAGCCGACGCTGTACTGTGGGGTGGACAGACGACATCATAACGTGTGCAATGGTGATACATACATTTGAAGAGCATAATGTAAGGACAATTCTAGAGGATATATTTATCCCACAGAATTATTTCTAATACTTGTCGACCTAGAAAAAGCATTAGGCCATGTAAAATGTTCCAAAATTCTTACGAAAGTAACTGCAAGCTATATGGAAACCACAGTAATACACAGTATGTACAAGAAACAAGAGGCAACTCGTATAAGAATGGAGAACCAAGAACTAATTCCTCGACTCAGTCTATGTATTTGAAAAGCAATGATGGAAATAAACTAAAGGTTCACAGTGGGATTAGAATTCAGGGAAAGAGGATATGAGCGATAAAATCCGCTGAATACCCTGATATACCGAGTGAAAGTGAGGAAGAGCTGCAGGACCTGATGAAAGAAACGAGCAGTCTAATCAGTACACAGTATGGACTGATTGTGACACGAAATTAAGGACGAGTAACATAAATGAGATTACCGATACGTTTATTAAAATTGGGGACGACGGAGCAGACAACAGATAGATTTTCTTCTGATTTGGAGGCCAAATTACATATGACTGACGAAACAAGGAGAATATAAAAAGCAGAGCAGCACATTCACTCCTGACCAAAAGAAGATTACTAGTATCAGTCATAGACCTTACTTTGGTGAAGAAATATCTGAGAATGTAAGTCTGGAAGTTTGGACCACAGGACTGTAAGAAAGGCGATCATGGTCCAGTGACAAACTAGCAAAGAAGAGAATCGAAGCATTTGAGATGTTGTGCTACAGAAGGATGCTGAAATAAGATGGACTGATGAGGTAAGGACTGAGGAGGTTCTTCGCAGATTTGGCGGAAAACGAAAATTTGGAGAACACTGACAAGAAGAAGGTACTGGATGATAGGGCATATGTTAAAGCACCATGCAATAAATTCACTGGTCCTTTAAGGGAGCTGGAAAAGGTAAAAACTCTCGGGGGAAGGCAGATGTTGGAAATTATCCTACAGTATTTGAAGATGTTGACTTCAAGTCAGGGATGAAGAGATTAGCACAGCAGAGGAAGGTGCGGCCAGCAGCATCAACCCAGTCAGCAGTCTGATGACTAAAAAACGTATTAAATGGCTAATAATAATGAGTCAGACGTACATCCTAATTTGAAAATAATAAGCATAGACTGCTGAAGTACATAGATCAAAAAAAGTTTTGCATCAACCCAGTTCCCAGAACTCCTAAAGATAGATGTTGAATGTGCATATTGTATCACAGACACAGTCCCTTTGACTGTTCAGAGATCTCACTAAATCCGCCCAAAGATGTAAACAAACATGCATGAGCAGCGCGTATTAGACGGAGGGGGTCCGACTGCCGATCAGTTCCAGTCATTCCACCAGGAAGGAGGTACACGGCTCGTGTTGTCTGTAGTCCAACCATGGCTAGACGGTCGATACTGCGGTTTGATCGCGTCCGCATTCTTACTTTGCGTCAGGAAAGGCTCTCAACGAGGGAAGTGTCCAGGCGTCTCGGAGTGAACCAAAGCGATGTTGTTCGGACATGAGGGAGATACAGAGGGACAGGAACTGTCGGTTATATTCCTCTTTCAAGCCACCCAAGGGCTACTACTGCTGTCGATGACCGCTACCTAAAGATTAAGAGTCGGAGGAACCCTGACAGTAACGCTACCATGTTGAATACTGCTTTTCGTACATCCACAGGACATGGTATTAGGACTCAAACTATGCCCAATAGGCTGCATGATGCGCAGATTCACTCCCAGTGTCCATGGCGAGGTACATCTTGGCAACCACGACAACATGCAGCGCGGTACAAATGAGCCCAGCAACATGCCGAATGGATCGCTCACGATTGGCATAACGTTGTCTTCACCAATGAGTGTCACATATGCATTCAACCAGACAATCCTCTGAGATGTGTTTGCAGGCAACCTGGTCAGGCAGAACGCCTTAGACACACTGTCCAGCGAGAGAAAGTTGGAGGTTCCCTGATGTTTTGGGGTGGCATTATGTGGGGATGACGTACGCCGCTCGTGGTCATGGAAGGCGCCGTAACGGCTATAGGATACGTGAATGCCATCCTCCGTCCGATAGTGCAACCATATCGGCAGCATATTGGTGAGGGATTCGTATTCATAGACGACAATTCGCGCCCCCATCCTGGACGTCTTGTGAATGACTTCCTTCAGGATAACGACATCACTCGACTAGAGTGGCCAACATGTTCTCCAGACATGAACCCTATCGAAAAGGGCTGTTTATGAACGACGTGACCCAACAACCACTCTGAGGTAGCTACACCGAATCGCCAGCTGGGACGATCTGAACCAACAGTGCCTTGATGAACTTGTGGATAGTATGCCACGAGTAATATAGGTATACATCAATGAAAGAGGACGTGTTACTGGGTATTAGGGGTAGCCGTATGTACAGCAATCTGGACCACCACCTCGAAGGTCTCGCTGTATGGTGATACAACATGCAATGTGTGGTTTTTATGAGCAACAAAAAGGGCGGAAATGATGTTTATGTAGATCTCTATCCCAATTTTCTGTACAGGGTCCGGATTTCTCGGAACCGAGGTGATGCAAAACGCTTTTTGATGTGTGTATAATATTGTCCGATGTTTCGGTCGCTATTGAAAGTGGCCTTTCTCAGAGCTCAGTCACTTCAGGAAGACTCCTTGCAAGAGTGGCCGAAACGTCGGACAGTTTTAGATATTGACAATCCGGTCAACAGCTCAGTAGAACTTTATTGTCAACGACAACGGCCGCGGAAGCCTACGCTTACATTTAACATTTGTTTGTCTCTATAACCTTGTATGACGTTAAACTGTAGCTCGCTTGCCACGCGTACACTGTGTTTGGTATGCCTCATCTATGCGAGCTTATTTTAGACCAGGGGTCTCCAAACTTTTTAGTGTGTGGGCCACATTGACTACCCCACGAAGTCATAAGGGCCAAGATCTAGCTAGTGGGATTAAAGCACCCTAGCACTCCACGATCACCGTAATGTTAGGCTACAGAAAAGATGAAATCACAAAAATCTAAGGTTGTGGGAATAGCTAGCACTGAAACGAACTACGATTTTTATTTAATTACATAATTTTGATTGGTAGACGTACGTGACTGAACTTCAGTTTGAAATTATTGATTTGCAATGTAGCGACTTTTTTATAGAAAAATATTCAAAGTCAACATTACTGGAATTTTGTAAGCGTCTTCCATCCACATAGTTTCCAAATTTACATGAATTTGCCCGTGGCTTTTTTTCGCTTTTGGCACTGCTTATTTGCGTGAAAAATTCAAAAAGTGTTTACGGATGAAAATTAAGTGATGAGCGCTTGAAGTCGCTGATGATTATCTCTACCAGTAAAATTGATCCACAATTGGAGGTAATTATGAAAGGAAAATTACAGCTACATAAAAGTCACTAATTATCACTAAGATGTTAAAATGTTTTACGTGAATATTCTAACACTGTGAGTTTTGAAGATATAAAGTAATTACAGTTATTTTTATACATCAGTTACAACTAAAATATGTAATATCATCATGTACACCAGGTATTGTATTTTTTAAATTGCCTTTAAATAAAAATATTTTATACGATTTACTTGCTACGTGTATTTTAGAACGTAATCAAAAGAAAGTGAAACCTCGCTTAAGAAGCATCTTCCATAATGATTTATTACTAAGGCTGGTCGCTGAAGTGGCGTCCATTTGAAAGAGTTGCACCAGACTCGTGAGTAGAATAAAATGCAAAGAATTTTTTTACTTAAAATGTTTTCGCCAAACTAGTCTGTTAACCGTTCTTTTTTTTCACTATCGCACGGAGAATGGTCTGTCTGTTTATTGTGGATAGCCACAAGTTTAACTATGACCTTCCGCTTTGTAAAGATAGAGCTCCGACAATGTCGCGGTGTATTGGTCGCGATAGGTCTCGAAACTCAATTGTTGGCAGTATAGGTACCACTCAAATACGAGGGGTGTCCAGAAAGTAAGTTCCGATCGGTCACGAAATGGAAACGACTATGAAAATCCGACAAGGTTTGCACAGATGTGTTGGTCAGTATCTCTAGTATGACTATAGATAGCATCACGTCGCCCTTCTCGTTTCTGAGCTCACAGTGAGTTCGTAAAGATGTCTAGAAAATAGTGTTTCGCGCCAAGTACGAGGACCTGGCGAGAAATTTCGCCTGAAGCTATGCAGCCAACGTTACATAACTGACGTGCTGTTTCATCTTCAAGACAATTCTCAGCCGGATTCTGCAGGGGCAATGAAGATGCTACTGCATCATTTTCAATTGGAAATGTTTGATTACCCACAGCACAGCCTGTAATTGTCTCCCTCTGAGTTTCACCTCTGCTTACATGAACCACTGGCTACGAAGACAACATTTTGGCACAGACAACGAGCTATAGGTCAGCGTAGGGAATTGGCGGAAAGTACTGGCGGCTGGCTTCTTTTTGAGGGTATTGGAAAGTAGGTTCAATGCTACGACAAATGTCTAAGTCAGAATGGCGACTACGTAGAGAGGTGGCTGGAAGGTATAGGTAACTGTCACAAATAAAACATTTCTGACTTTCAATGTGGTTTCAATTTCGCGATCAATCGGAACTTACTTTCTGGACAGCCCTCGTACTTGGCGGGCCGGACACCGGGGATGTCCGGCCAGCTAACGCGGGTCGGTTTGCCGGGCCGTAGTTTGGAGACACCTGTTTTGGACGACCAGCTTTGCCCAGTACCACAGTCCTACATACAGTGTTAATGCGCGTAAAACTGCGCGCGTGACACCACCTGCGCAATACGCCAGCTACACGAGGCTGCCAGCGGCAAGTGACTACTGTGCCTGTCGGCAGGGCGTGTGAAGGGCCGCTACTCGTTCGTGGACGACGCGGGCGAGCGCCACACGGTGGAGTACGTGGCGGGCTCGGGCACCGGCTTCCAGGTGCTGACGGCGCACCCAGACCTGTCGGTCGGCGGCCCGCTGTTCGTGCAGGCGCCGCCGGGCCGGCCGCGCCCGGGGGACGCCAGGCTGCCCAGGGGCAGGTCGGAGGTCACCCGCCGGCTGGACGGCACCTACAGCTTCAAGGCGGCCGGACCCACGTCGCGCCGCGAGGAGGTCAGTCATCTCTCTAACAGGGGAGCCTCCCCCATCACAGCCCCCTCAGATTTAGTTATACGTTGGCATAGTGGATAGGCCTTGAAAAACTGAACACAGATCAATCGAGAAAACAGGAAGTTGTGTGGAACTATGAAAAAAATAAGCAGAATATACAAACTGAGTAGTTCATGTGCAAGATAGGCAACATCAAGGACGCTCTGAGCTCAGGAGCGCCGTGGTCCCGGGGTTTGCGTGAGCAGCTGCGGAACGAGAGGTCGTTGGTTTAAGTCTTCGCTCGAGTGAAAACTTTAATTTTTTATTTTCGGACAATTATTATCTGTCCGTCCGATGCGATCACTTTTTTTGGAGTGATTATCACATCCACAAGAAAATCTAAATCGGGCAAGGTAGAAGAATCTTTTTACCCATTCGCCAAGTGTACAAGTTAGGTGGGTCGACAACACATTCCTGTCATGTGACGCACACGCCGTCACTAGTGTCGTATAGAATATATCAGACGTGTTTTTCTGTGGAGGAATTGGTTGACCTATGACCTTGCGATCAAATGTTTTCGGTTCCCATTGGAGAGGCACGTCCTTTCGTCTACTAATCGCACGGTTTTGCGGTGCGGTCGCGAAACACAGACACTAAACTTATTACAGTGAACAGAGACGTCAATGAACAAACGGACAGATCATAACTTTGCGAAAATAAAGAAAGTATACTTCTCACTCGAGGAAAAACTTGAACCAAGGACCTCTCGTTTCGCAGTTGCTCACGCTAACCACGGGACCACGGCACTCCTGAGCTCACAGTGTCCTTGATATTGCGTATCTTGCGCATATACTACTCAGTTTGTATATTTTGCTTATTTTTTCCATAGTTCCACACAACTTCTTCTTGTTTTCTCGATTGATCTGTGTTCAGTTTTTCAACGTCTATCCACTGTGCCAACTTATAATTAAATCTGAGGGGGGTGCGATGGGGAGGTTCCCTTGTAAGCATCCGATTCTCAGGTCGGCAGATCGGCCAACGGCCCCCATCCAGCAGGGTCTGTCCCGACGTGTTCGCCTTTGTGCCCCCGGAGCGTAGGCTCCACTGGCGTACCGGTCCCTTCTGATTGGGCGTGGTGAAAACTGGCACGCGACTTGGCACTGGTAGGGTCTGCCAAGCAGTCACTGTGTGCCCAAACACGGTCAAACAGATCAACAACCCATTCAGCGGCAGGGGGTTGGCCGACTCGTTGGTGTGTGAATGGTCAGCTTTACATATACTCACCGGTGCTACATAACAGCACCAACACACGTGCACATGTTGTTGCCTTCAGTCCAAAAACTGGGTTGATCATTTCTGCATGCTTGTCTCTCCTGAGCAGTCCTCTTCTTTTCTGCATATTGCATCAGATAAAAAGTATCCATACACTTATTAGAGGACATTAACACGTGGTGTGTCCACCAATCACTTTTGTGACTGTTTCAGCCTACAAGGACACTTTCAGAGTTATGTCTAAATATGGAGAAATGGCATCTCATCCCTCCTCAAGACTTCAAACCAGAGAAGACAGTGTTGTTGGATCTGGAGTGAAATCGACGATCTAAGTCACCCAAAAGGTGTTGCATTGGGTTCAGATCGGGACAATGCGCAGTCCATTTCAGTCCAGGAATGTTGCTGTTCACGGAACATAGCCTTACAGATGGAGCTTTATTCTCAGGTGACACAAGTCATGGATCACCTCCTAATGTCGAGTGGGATTTCCTTCTTCCCAGCATCGTGCAGCACCTCAATGCGGCATGGAATCAACAAGCCGTAAGAAGTCCTCTGCAGAAATACTTAGCGGTGCTGCCTCCATAGCGGTCCATAATTGCGAAAGTGGTGCCAGATCAGGATATTGTGCACAAACTGACCTCGCCATTATTTCCCATAAATGCTCCATACCATTCATGTTGGCCTGTCTGGGCGGCCAAATCATTCGCTCGAATTGTCCAGAATGTTCTTCAAACCAACTGCGAGTAGCTATGACCTGGTTACATGGTGCACTGTAAAATTTAAACTTTCACGGCAGGAAATGCCACAATTATAAAATGTTCCGGGCTATCATGCCGTGGTCCAATGGAATTTCACGTTAAAACCCGACGTTTCGTCCCCATCTGCGGAGTACTTTTTCCAGGGGGATCCTAGTTTTTTTTTTTTTTTCAAAAAATTGTCATCCGCCAAAATTGCATTGTTGTTTGCAAACATGTTTCCAAGTAGCCGAACTGAAATGTTTTCAGTCAGTGAACCAGTCCATTCCCTGGAAACACAGCCCACACATTTAGGGATCCACCATCAGCTAGCTCAGTGTCCCGTCGACAACTTGCTTTCACAGCATCGCGGAGTCTGCGCCACACTCCAATCTTACCATCAGCTGTTTCCAATTTAAATCAGAACTGATGTGACCAGACCACCGTTGTCCAGTCGTCTAGGTCCCAACTCCATTTGGTCACGAGCCCAAGAGAGGGCTGTAGGCGATATCAAACTGTGAGTCAAGGCACTAGCGTCGCTCATCTGCTCTCATAATCTGTGAACGCCAAATCTCACTTCACAGCCGTAACGCATACACGTAGTTTTTCGTGCTTATTTTACGCACTATTGCTTGTCTGTTAGCACTGCCAACCCTACACAAACTCAGCCACTCTCGGTCGTTAATTGAAGGACGTTAAGCATTGCGTTCTCCATGATGAGAGGTAATGTCTAAAATTTGGCATTCTCGGCACACTCTTGACACTATGAATATTGAATTTCCTAACTACTTCGGAAATGGAATGTTCCACGCGTCTAGCTCCAACTACTGTTCCGCGCACAAAGTCTGTTAATTCTCGTTGTTCGCCCATAATCACGTCGGAACCCTTTCCACACGAATCACCTGAGTACAAATGACAACTTCGCCAGTACACTCCCTTTTTATACCGTTTGTATACGATAGTAGCGCCATCTGTTCAAAAAATGTCCAAATGTGTGTGAAATCTTATGGGACTTAACTGCTAAGGCCATCAGTCCCTAAGCTTACACACTACTTAACCTAAATTACCCTAAGGTCAAACACACACACCCATGCCCGAGGGAGGACTCGAACTTCCGCCGGGACCAGCCGCACAGTCCACGACTGCAGCGCCATAGACCGCTCGGCTAATCCCGCACGGCCTGCCATCTGTATATGTAGGTGTCGCTAGCTCGTGACTCATTGTGTGACAATGTATATTGCCATTCCGATGGAAACAATCATCGTCTCCGAACAGATTTTCTACTTTGAGCACTACACAATGTTGCAAAACGTGTTCACATACTTCCGCACTCAGCGTTATCTTAAGCTTAATAAGAGGCTTACAGCCCGCCCACGAGAAACACGACCGTACTGTAACATAGCTCACCCGTGTACTTCACTGTCGTCACAAGACATCCAGGCATTCACCAAACCCAAACACTCCAGTCGGATTGGCACAGGCTACAGCGTGATTCGCCAGCCCAAATCACTCGTTTACAGGCATCCACTGTCCAAATGCGTCGCTAATTACACCAACTCAAAGGTCGAACGTCGCTTAGCACTGACTAGAGAAATGCGTGGCTTATGAGGAGCTGCTCCACAATCGTGTCCCGTTCTTTTTAAATTCCTGCCTACAGTCACTGTGTTTCCTGAACTGCTGGTATTACTTTGCAATTCACAAGCGATTTCTTCCGCTAATTGCATCTGATTTTTTTAAAACCTCCTTGCACATTGTGTACATTGCTCGACGGTCTCTGACCATCAATGTATTATATTTGCCTGGTTGTTCTATGGCGTTTCCCCTTTACATTCATATAAGAAACAGTCGACTAGGTCGACTTTAGAAGGTTTGACCTGTCCACGATGAATTTGTCACTAAGGTTACATCCAACGATTAGTCCGCGTTCGAACTCGATACTCACTGCCTCGTCTCTTTTTTTTTTTTTATCAGTCTCCTGGTGTCATGAAAAAACTGTTACAAGAGCTGAACAACACTTGAAGAAGAAAAATCGACTGTTCTGAGATAACTGATGTGCTTTTTAATGCTACTGTGAGGGGAAAGCTTTTTCTTGCACTTTCAACGTGGAGTGGACTCTCTATCCTCCCTTTCAGTCCTTACAACAATTATTAGATCAGGATATATTTTCCAGTGTCAGGTTACAGTGACAGGTTGTCAAAATTCTCCCCGGCTGGCTTTAAGCTCAGTCGTGCTCGCCTTCTCACCTTCGTGTATCTTGCCAACTGCGAAATTGCTTTGCAACTGGGGGCGATCTGTGTCGCGAATTCAACCTTTCATAAGGTCTCTCTGAAGCGCCCTCGACGGTTTTCCTGAATACTTTCAATCCGAAGAAGATCGATTGCAACGATTTCGAGAAAAGGCTAGAACCAATGCATTCCACGACGCCGTACTACTATTACTGCATCGTCACCGGAATTATACAGTATGAGAAAAGACATCGCACAGAATGCAGCATCACGGAACAAGTTTGGACCTGTTGATGTTCCTGGCCCTTCCAAGGGCGCCTGGTTCTGCGTGAGATGGAAAACAGTGGGTCGAGGTGAACGCAGCGAGAACAGGCCATCTCTCACGCGAGATAAACAACCTGACTTCATTCTTGTGAGAGGCCGCTCAAGACAGTGGACGTAACTCGAGTCGGAAAATGAATTAAGTGCTGCGTTTGTGGGTGATTAAGGATACAAGAGGGATCAGTTTCTTTCTTTTTTATTTATATCTTCCTTGGCACTTCAAGTTTGCTACTGTTCTTCGGCAGATTGCTATAGTTTTTCTGGCATTTTAAAAGACAGATACGAAAATTATTTACTCACCACCGTTTCTAAATGCCAGAAATATTCATTCTCTTCATATGATATTTTCTTCTGAATGAATTACAGAAGTATTTTTAGAAAAAAATACTTGTTGAGGAAATAAGGATAAGATATCACTGTTTACTAGCGTAGAAAAAAGTGTTTCTGCGTAGCAACTGCGTCTACTTCTACAGGATGAACCTGTGAGACCAGACGTAATTTCCGATGTTATTCAAGGATACTTTCCGAGTATCTGGCATAAGGGGCCCGTGATCTCTGGAGGCTCGTTAAAGAGTAACAGCATTTCGTTTCAATTCTTATCCCATTTATCTTTGTACCCGTATTTCACTAAAAATATCTGCACAACGTGAATTGTCGACGGTATTCATTGCATGTCTTTTCCGGAAACAAACCTGTTCCAGTCATTAAGTGTTTTGCAACATTGATGTCAGCTTTACTCTTAACCGCAGTCTGTACTGCTCGGTTCTGTCTCAGATTTTACTTTTTCGGATGGTACTGATACACGGTGGTATGGGCGGGCTTACTGATGAAGATTTGCTTCGTATGGACCCCGTGTACGTGTTCAATGAATGTGGTGCAAGAGCGAAACAAAGATGCTTCGCTGAACTGTTCCTGCAGTGATGGCAACCACATCACAGTTATTTTGCTTCTGAGCGCTGTTGTATTACTGTGTGTTACGAGTTATTTGTTTTACCGAGTGCAGATTGCGCCTTATTCACGGCTGAATAGGTGTTTTTACAGAAGTAGGGTAATAAGGTAACAAACATATATAGCTTAATTGCATTATTAAGCTGCAATGAGCGCCGGCCGGAGTGGCCGGGTGGGTCTAGGCGCTACAGTCTGGAACCGCGCGACCGCTACGGTCGCAGGTTCGAATCCTGCCTCGGGCATGGATGTGTGTGATGTCCTTAGATTAGTTAGATATTAGTAGTTCTAAGTTCTAGGGGACTGAAGACCACAGCAGTTAAGTCCCATAGTGCTCATAGCCATTTGAACCCGCAATGAGCCACCGCGTACCACAGGTCCGTTATATAAAATACTAAGAAAATATTTCTTAAAAATCCTCCGTAATTTTCTTAGTAATTTCGGATTGAACCTGTATACCCCCCGAGTAACCATGAATGGATGAAAGTCTTGTTTATTAACTACAAAGAGGACTGAAGCAATTGGAATATGATTTGATACATCCTATAGGCACTTCCAGAAAGTAAAGGATTTGATCCTACCCTATTTCTACGACTTGTACGTAAAATTCATTCACATGAGGTATCTCTAAGTTTATGTGGTTTCGTTTAAAACCGTCAACGAACTGTGAGTCACTATACAACATGTGGCAGCCCTATATGATGGAAGTTTAACACATGGTTCAAATGGCTCTGAGCACTATGGGACTTAACATCTGAGGTCATCAGCCCCTAGAACTTAGAACTACTCAAATCTAACTGACTTAAGGACATCACACACATCCATGCCCGGGGCAGGATTCGAACCTACGACCGTAGCAGTCGCTCGGTTCCGTACTGAAGCGCCTAGAACCGCTCAGCCACCTCGGCCGGCGGAAGTTTAACAGATTTTCATTTTATGCACTAACTGGTGCCATGACTGACAGAAATTTGCGGGCCATATTTGCAACCAATACTGGTAAATAGCAGTATACGTGCATTCATTCGACAATTATAAAAGCGTACGGCAGCGTATTGTCCCAGCTGATGAAATACGGTAAGAAAAGACGTAGTAACTCCACAAATACTTGAAAACTGTATCAACGAGAAGGAATATCGATCAGAACAGTAAATCTAAGTAACATAAGGTGATCATGTCCCCGATGGCCACTAAAACCTCAGCTGCCTTGATACCGTAGCACATATGATGTATTTTTCCATAGGTCTCTGAATTTTCCAAATGCATCCCTGAGTAGAGAGGGAATACCTATAATAGGTATCTGTATAGAATCTCTCTGGGTGTATGCTTGTAGAAGCTAATACTGAAGCGCAGAAAAGCACTTTAGAAGAAACGCTGACTTACGCAAATCGTAATCGCAAAGTTCCATGATCCATTATGATATCTAACTCTCGAATAGATCTACTAGTTTCATATACACCAGTAAGAATATACAGAAACGATTCTTTTAAGGCAATAGTGACATTATTACGTTTCTTAGAAGAGACACCGAGGAAATGCAAACCAACATTTATAATTCAGATGAGACACTAATTGCAGTCGATGTGTCTTGTTGTTTGGGCCGCAAAGTAACTGACGATATCTGTTATAGGGAAAATATCAAATGCAGATAGACAATACAAAATGTTTATCTGAAAAATGGAAATTTATTAATCTGAAATATAAATTTAAATATTAGGAAGTCTTTCCTGGGGTAGAGCATATTCTTGTGCAGAAGTGAAAGGTGAACGATATGCGGTTCAGAAAAGCCTTTGAAATGTGGTCTACAGAAGAATGCTGAGATTTGTGGGTATCTCAAATAAGGTTCTGAATAGAAATGGGGGAAAAATTATGACATAGCGTGACTAAAAGAAGTGGTCGGTTAATAGGATAAATCTGAGAGCGCTACGAATCGTGATCTTGGCAATATAAAAAAATGAGAGGGAAAAACTGTAGAGGGAGACAAAGGATGATGCAAAGAACTTAGGTTACTGTAACTACAGTACTTGATCAAAAGTATCCGGGACCCGTATGTAGAGCGGAACTAACTACCAAATATCACGGAAAACGGGTTCGCTACTATAAAACGAGGCTTGCCAATGGAGAGATCATCAGGACACTTTCTCAGTTACAGAAGATTCCAGTCCCCCATTCGGATCTCGGGGAGGGGATTGACAAAGGGGAGGTGACCATGAGAAAAAGACTATATAACCAACGAAAGTATAACGTTCTGCGAGTCGGGGCGTGGAATTTCACAAGCTTAAACGTGGTAGGTAAACTAGAAAATCTGATAAGGTAAACGTAAAGGCTCACTCTAGATATAATAAGGGGAGGTGACCATGAGAAAAAGACTATATAACCAACGAAAGTATAACGTTCTGCGAGTCGGGGCGTGGAATTTCACAAGCTTAAACGTGGTAGGTAAACTAGAAAATCTGATAAGGTAAACGTAAAGGCTCACTCTAGATATAATAAGGGGAGGTGACCATGAGAAAAAGACTATATAACCAACGAAAGTATAACGTTCTGCGAGTCGGGGCGTGGAATTTCACAAGCTTAAACGTGGTAGGTAAACTAGAAAATCTGATAAGGTAAACGTAAAGGCTCACTCTAGATATAATAAGGGGAGGTGACCATGAGAAAAAGACTATATAACCAACGAAAGTATAACGTTCTTCGAGTCGGGGCGTGGAATTTCACAAGCTTAAACGTGGTAGGTAAACTAGAAAATCTGATAAGGTAAACGTAAAGGCTCACTCTAGATATAATAAGGGTCAGTGAGGTGAAATAGAAAGAACACAGGGATTTCTGGTCAGATATCAACAGCCGCAGAACATTGGTATAACGAGAGTAGGATTCGTTATGAATTGGAGGATAGGGTAGAGAGTGTGTTACTGTGAACAGTTCAGTGATAGAGTTATTCTTATAGTAATCCACAGCAAACCAATACCGACAACGATAGTTCAGGTATACATGCCGAGGTCGCAAGCTGAAGATGAAGAGGTAGAGTAAGTAGGTGAGGATACCGAAAGAGTAATACTGTACGTAAAGCGAAATGAATATCTAATACTCATAGGGGACTGGAAAGCACTTTTAGGGGAAGGAGTAGAAGAAAAGATTACAGGGGAATATGGGCTTTGGACAGGGTATGAGAGAGAAGAAAGACTAATTTTCAGCTAGTAATAGCGAATACTTCGTTCAAGAATCATAGAGGAAGAGGTATACTTGGAAAAGACCGGATGATACGGGAAGATTTTAGTTAGATTACATCATGGTCAGACAGAGATTCGAAATCAGGACAGTATTGTAAGGCGTACCCAGGAGCTGATATAAGCTCAAATCACAATGTAATAGTGATGAAGAGTAGGCTGACGTTTAGGGGATTAGTCAGGAAGAAGTGTAATACGGAAGTACTAAGGAATTCCTGGACAAGAGAAGTCTACGAGTATCAAATACAGGAATTACTTTGAGGAAGAAATATCTGAAAATGTACGTTTGGAGCACAGAATCGTATGGTAGGTAACACGGACTGTGGGAAAACCGGAACAGAAGAGAATCGAAGCATTTGAGATGTGGTGCTACAGACGAATGTTGAAAACTAGTTGGGCTGATAAGGAAAGGAATGAGGAGGCTATGCGCAGAATGGGAGAGGAAAGGTAAATGTGGAAAACACCGACAAGGAGACGGGACAGGTTGATAAGATATCTGTTAAGGCATCATGCAGTGGCTTCATTGGCACTAGAGGGAGCTGAGAGGGCAAAAACTCTAGAGGAAGACAGACTGGAGTACATCCAGAAAATCATTGAGGACGTAGGTTGCAAGTGTCACTCTGAGATGAAGAAGTTGGCACAGGAGAGTAATTCCTGGTGGTCCGCACCAGACCAGCAGAATACTGATGACTCAAAAAAAAAAAAAAATTAATGATGCAGTGTTCACCTTCGGTACGAATTTTCGTTTGTGTGGCACCGCGTATGACAGATAGATCCGCTTCGAAAGTCTAGATTCTTACGTTCTACAAAAGTGTTCGTGTTGTTCTTACATAATCTTATACTGATTTTATCAACACTCGTGTGCTTCGTGGTATATTGTGTTTTTCGTACATTTGCGAGAGCCGCGAAAAATCTCGTAGCATTCTACCAACTGCAACGTTTATTTGAACTTTTAAAATTTTTTAGCCAAAGTAATTTCTTTCAAAACCAGTCTTTCCCTAATTTAATTATAATTATGTTTACGTGAAAAAAGGTACAGTTTTGAGAATTATCAGACGCTTGCAAACGTATTAATTTCGTGAACTTTCGTATGTTACGCTCGTGGCGCATCACCATTTGCGTAGCAAATGTTCGTTTGTGATTTACTGTTGCTGTGAATCAGTATAATATCGTGTCAATTTCATTTTCTCTTTGAACAGGAGTGGCTACTGGTAATATGTGTAGCGCATTAGACCTATAAATTAATATACAGTGAGCAATCTTAGTTTAAAGTTATTTGTTTACTGGTCAGAAAGACACTGCACCAGGTATAATGCAGCCGGACAGCGTATGGAGTTTTCAGGCAAGGGTTAAAGTTCGGAGAATGAGATTTTTCACTCTGCAGCAGGAGTGTGCGCTGATATGAAACTTCCTGGCAGATTAAAACTGTGTGTCGGACCGAGACTCGAACTCGGGCCATTTGCCTTTCGCGGGCAAAAGTAAAGCTGTGAGGACGGGGCGTGAGTCGTGCTTGGGTAGCTCAGTTGGTAGAGCACTTGCCCGCGAAAGGCAAAGGTCCTGAGTTCGAGTCTCGGTCCGGCACACAGTTTTAATCTGCCAGGAAGTTTCAAGGGTTAAGTTAGTTGCTGTTCGTAATCATCTGGAAATCGCCCTGATTACTGTCAAGCAATTGGAAGTTCTACGAATGGGTGTGTTGGGAAGGCCACCGATACTCATGCACAAGAGATACCAAAGGTAATTCAGGTACTGTCCTCTCCTATGGACAGTGTCTCTTGTGCAGGAAATAAGGGATCTCTCACGCGCCCACTAGACTGTAAATGATGTGTCAATGGGAGGTCGAGAAGTCCTGTTCAGGGGAGGCAGGGACCAGGGAGAACTTAGTATGTCACACCCATCCCTTAACTAACAAGTTCCAGATGCCCTCCTCTACTGTAACCGACACTGAGACAGTGAGACTCACCTCCTAGTTGAGAACATGCTGTGTCCCATGTTAAGGGGAGGCAAACACAAAAGTGTTAATGTCTATTAATCGTTGACAGCTCAAAAGTATGATGAACATTGGTATCCCTTAGGAAAATGGCAGCAAGTGACGGGAAGTCCATGTGAATTCAGTGAGCGTTCCTGGGAGCCTCATTCAACATGTAGAAGAGGCTATTCCGCCAGCCACTGAGAGAACAGTGTGTAACAAACTACAGATTCTAGCTCATAATTGGATAAACGATACCTGTCGTCGGTCAAACTTGGATAGTTCCAGCGACTTCCAGAGAAGGTTGAGAATCCCGGCATTGCTCAAGAAGTTTCAATGGAGCTCACAATCTGCCGCATTATCCCCAGAACAGATCGTAGCTCCTTGGTTCTGAGTCGATGGAAGGCTTGGACAAGAGACTAAATGTTCATCGAAAAGGTAGGCTGTGACTTCCTGCACTTGCGGCATAAGGTGAAGGACTTTAGGGTCCCCCTAATGGGGTGAGGTGTGTGCTACGAGCATATCAGGGGTTGTTACCTGGGTAGCTGACTACGTAAGTTGCACACAAGGATTTTTTTAGAGTTGGCGAGTCTCCTTCCAGATAATGATTGTTGTAGCATGTCCTGAAATATCAGTGTAAGATCCGAAGGAATGCCCCCGTCAGGCAACAGCATCCTAGTGGTTAACTGCTGAAGCTTTGGCAACAAAGTGCCAGAGTCTGAAGTGTTACAGAGAGCTGGATAAAACTGGAAGTTGACAGGAGTGAGGTTTTTGGAGAGAATTGAAGCATACATCGACAGGTGAGGCTAACAGGAAATGAAGGCAGCGCATTCCTCGCAGTTGACAGAAAACTGAAGTGTTTATTATTTTATTCACTTTGGTTGGAGAACACAGCAGTTTTTGTAGTACATTACACTGTAGGAATTACTGCCGTTAATCACAAGTTTTTTTTGATGATTTTATTATACCATTACCATTTTCGGGCCTGTCCCATCGTCGGATGGTAGCATTGGCTTCTTGCAAGTTTTACAGTTAGTTGTGTCGTCCTGAAGAGCCCTCCTGAAGACGAGAGAGGCTTTTCTGGAAGGCAGAAATGTAAAACTTGCAAGAAGTCAATGCTACCACCTGACGATGGGCTCAGGTCCGAAACTAGTATTGGTATAATAAAATCATTTAAAGAAAGCTTGTAGTCGGTTGCAGGATTTCGTATAGTGTAATTTAATGAACTGAAAACTATCGTGCTAGAAACTGAAACTAGATGAGAGACCCTTCCGAAAAGGGTCAGCATCAGGTGTGAGCATAAAATTTAGATTCCATCCTACTGTTGATACCCAGACTCACCTCCTGGTTTAACCGAAGACTTTAGGGAAAATCTCACTTCACTAGTAGGCCCTACCTGAGTTCCGCAGTCATTTTGTAATCATCGGCGGAGATTCTAATCATTCAAAAGTAAAACGAAACGTTACTAAATGCCTTCTCTGAAAACTACCTAGGCCAGATGGTTCGCCGGCCGGAGTGGCCGTGCGGTTCTAGGCGCTACAGTCTGGGACCGGGAGACCGCTACGGTCGCAGGTTCGAATCCTGCCTCGGGCATGGATGTGTGTGATGTTCTTAGGTTAGTTAGATTTAAGTAGTTCTAAGTTCTAGCGGACTGATGACCTCAGCAGTTGAGTCCCATAGTGCTCAGAGCCATTTGAACCATTTTGAACCAGATGGTTCGGTAACCACTCATGATGGAGATATATTACATCCAGTGGCAACAAATACACCTGACATCTTCGCGGATGTCCACATCGAAGTTGGTATCAGTAACCATGAGGCAGTTGTAGCAATAATGATTACCAACATACAAAAGGCAACTAAAACAAGTGAAAAGGCGTATATCATCGGTAGTAGTAGTAGTGGTAGTGGTGTCATACCTTTATGAGGAACTTGACACTTTTAGTTCAGGATAATAGCATGTAGAGGAACTGAGGCCTTAGTTTGAAAGAATAGTTGATCATGCGTTGGATAGATACGTAGCCGTCAGAACGGTTAGTGACGGGAGGGACACTCCGTGGTACACAGTCGCTGTAAAGAAACACTAAAGGGAACAAAGATTACAGCATAATAGGTGTAAAATAAAGCAGGGGTGAGGGAGCTATAGACAGAGAAGCGTTGATTGAAACACTTTTGATTGTCAAGAGAACAGACGTGAAGCTTTCAGAGACTACGGTTGAAAAATATCGTCGAAAGTTCTTTCACAAAACCCAGAGAAATTCTGGTCGTATGCAGAGCCTTATAGCGGCACCAAAGTTAGTGTCTTTTAAGAATGAAGAAATCGTTAGAAACTGTTGAGCATTCAAACACAAGCTGACATTATAGGCAATCGGTTCAGGCATACAGGCTACGTGACTTTTGCTACTATTTTCAACACCCGCAGTGAGTGAGTAGAAGACGCTCGTCTGTCTAGGACTCGTATTTTGTCTCCTAAAATTGACACCATAAACGACCTGCGATATTAAGAGATCATTTTCCACCTAGAAAAATATTGTTTATGATGTGCAATGTTCTACATCCGTATCTGCATGTATATACTTCGCAAGCCGCCTTATGGTGCACGGTGTAGGGTATTCTGTACCAATGCTAGTCATATCCTTTCCTGTTCCACTCACAAACAGAGCGACAGAAAAACGACTACTTACATACCTCTGTACGAGCCCCAAATTCTGTTATCTTTTTTCGTGGTCCACACGAAAATGTATGTTGGCGGAAGTAGAATCAGTCCGCAGTTCGCTTCAAATGCAAGTTCTCCAAATTTTCTGGAAAGCCGTCTTCCCTCCAGTAATTCCCACTTGATTTCACGAATCATCTCCGTAATACTCCCGTCTCACGAAACCTATCGGTAACCAATTTAGCAGCCCGCCTCTGGATTACTTCATCCCAAACACTCGAGCAGTACTAGCGAATGGGTCAGCCTAGTATTCTATATGCTGTCTCGTTTGCAGATGAATCACTTTCCCAAACCTCTCCTAACAATACAGAAGTCGAGAATTCGCCTCTCTGCTACTGTCCTTAAGCGCTCGTTCAATTTAATATCGTTTTACAGTGTTACGCCTAGATATTTGATCGACGAAACTGTGTCAAGCAGTACACCTCCAATGCTATAATAGAACATTATGAGATTGTTTCACCTACTCATCTGCATTAACTTACATTTTTCTATATTTAAAGAAAGGTGTCATTCATCACACCAAATAGAAATTTTGTCATCTTGTGCCTTCCCATAGTCGCTCAACGGCAACGCCTCCCCATACACCACAAAATCATCATAAAACGGCCGCACACTGCTGCTCAATCTGTCTGGCAGATCACTTACGTATGTACATAATAAGAAAAATCATCTCACACTTCTCTGGGTCACTTTTGACGATACCCTTGTCTCTGAGTAAAACTCACCGCCGAGGAGAACATACTGGGTTGTCTTACCTAAGGAAGTCTTCGAGCCTCTCACATATCTAAGAATCTATTCTTTATACTGTTACCTTCGTTAACAGTCTGCAGTGCGTTACCGAGTCAAACACTTTCTGGGTTACTAAGAGTACGGAATCTGCCTCTTGCCATTCATCCATGGTTCGCAGGATATCATGTGAAAAAAAGACTAGCTGAGTTTCGTAAGAATGTTGCTTTCTAAATCTATGCTGATTTTTGGACAGAAGCTTTTCCGCCTCAAGGAAATTTATTATATTCGAACTGATGATATGTTCGAGAATTCTGCAACAGTACGATGTTAAGGGTATTGGTGTGTTAAGGATATCTGTCTTAAAGTTTGAAGGTCCGTTCTGTTATCTTTCTTATGTACGGGGGTCACCTGCGCTTTTTCCAGCCGCTGGGGACTGTACACTGGACGAGAGAGACGCGATACAGGCAAACTGAGTAAGGAGCCAATGACGTAGAGTACTCGCCGTGAACGGAACTGGCATTCCGTCTCGACTTGACGACTTAATTGTTTTCAACACTTCCTGTAGCTTCTCTTCGGCCGGGATACCTATTACTATGTCCTCCATACGGGAGCCTGTGCGATGTTGAAATGACGGTACGTTTGTACGATCCACCTGCGTGAACGATTTCTGAACCACAAGAGTTAAATCTTCGGCGCTCCTTTTCTTTCTTCTGTTGGCACACCTGTCTGGTCCATGGGTAGCTGGGTAGAAGCCGTCGATCCGCCTAGCGATTTTACGTAGGAACAGAATTTGTTCGCGTTGTCGGCAAGATCTTTTGCTAGAGTTTAACGGTGGTGGTTGTCGTATGATTGGCGCATAGAATTTCTACTAACTTTTGCCTGTTGTCATTTCCGTGTTCTTTTTTGAACAGAGAGTGCAACGGTCTCTGCTTCCACAGCAATTCTTCTTGCATCTGTCTCAAACCACTGAGCTCTTTGACTTGTAACCTGAATTTATCTTGTGCTTTAATTTTACCCCCGTCTTTGGAACTCCGTTTTAGTAACGACAGTTTTGTTAATTTTACGTTGATCGTCCTCAGAAAACAGTCATAAACTGCGTTCTTCTCTCTCTCTCGTAAATTCTATTACATTTGATCTGCATCTACAGGTGCATCTACTTCAGTATTCTGGAAACCACTGTGAAGTTCTTGGCGCAGCGTATGTCCCATTCTGACCATTATTAGGGCTTCGTCCCGTTCTATTGACGCACGGATCGCGTGAAGATTAATCGTTAAATCTTTCTCTGCGTGCTTTAATTAGTCGAATCTCGTCTTCGCGATCCCTACGGGACCGATACCATAGGCGCTTGCAGTACATTCCGAATCATCATTTAAAGCTGGCTGTAGAAGCTTTCTAAATAGACTTTCTAGGGATAGTTTCCATCTACTAGTTTTCGTCTACCAGTTCAGTTTCTTTTGCGTCTCTGTGACACTATCGCATGGGTCAAACAAACCTGTGACCATTGGAGCGGCCCTTCTCCGTGTATGTTTAATATGCCTGTTATTCCTATTTGGTACTGGTCCCACACACGTGAACAATTTTCTAGGACTGGTCGTACGAGTGTTTTGTAAGCAATCTCCTTTATATACTGATTCCATTTTCCCAGTGTTCTACCAATAAACCGAAGTCTGCCATCTGATTTACCCTATGTGATCGTTCCCCTACATATTCCAACTAAGTAATAACCCAGGTATTTGTATGAATTGGCTGATTCTGTGACTCACAGGTATTGCAACCATAGGATACTACGATTTTCCGTTAGTAACCTACAGGATTTTACGTTTCTGAGGAAGTAAAGCAATTTACCAATCTCTACACCCCTTAGAAATCTTATCGCACTAAATTATCTGTACATACTGACTGACTATACGGTAGTATAGTTAAAAGAGGGGCAAACTTAGCCGCAAATTCAGAATAAAATCTAACAGGGGCTCCATCAGGCTCTGCAACTTCGTTTAGATTTAACGATTTCAGTTGTTTCTCAACACCGCTGACTCTCACTTACTTCGCTGATATTTTCAGTGCTACGAGGACTGATTTTCGGCTGTTCTTCAGGGTCTCCCTTTATAAAAGAACATTTGAAATGGAGTTATATACACTCCTGGAAATTGAAATAAGAACACCGTGAATTCATTGTCCCAGGAAGGGGAAACGTTATTGACACATTCCTGGGGTCAGATACATCACATGATCACACTGACAGAACCACAGGCACATAGACACGGGCAACAGAGCATGCACAATGTCGGCACCAGTACAGTGTATACCCACCTTTCGCAGCAATGCAGGCTGCTATTCTCCCATGGAGACGATCGTAGAGATGCTGGATGTAGTCCTGTGGAACGGCTTGCCATGCCATTTCCACCTGGCGCCTCAGTTGGACCAGCGTTCGTGCTGGACGTGCAGACCGCGTGAGACGACGCTTCATTCAGTCCCGGCCGGCCGAAGTGGCCGTGCGGTTAAAGGCGCTGCAGTCTGGAACCGCAAGACCGCTACAGTCGCAGGTTCGAATCCTGCCTCGGGCATGGATGTTTGTGATGTCCTTAGGTTAGTTAGGTTTAACTAGTTCTAAGTTCTAGGGGACTAATGACCTCAGCAGTTGAGTCCCATAGTGCTCAGAGCCATTTGAGCCATCCAGTCCCAAACATGCTCAATGGGGGACAGATCCGGAGATCTTGCTGGCCAGGGTAGTTGACTTACACCTTCTAGAGCACGTTGGGTGGCACGGGATACGTGCGGACGTGCATTGTCCTGTTGGAACAGCAAGTTCCCTTGCCGGTCTAGGAATGGTAGAACGATGTGTTCGATGACGGTTTGGATGTACCGTGCACTATTCAGTGTCCCCTCGACGATCACCAGTGGTGTACGGCCAGTGTAGGAGATCGCTCCCCACACCATGATGCCGGGTGTTGGCCCTGTGTGCCTCGGTCGTATGCAGTCCTGATTGTGGCGCTCACCTGCACGGCGCCAAACACGCATACGACCATCATTGGCACCAAGGCAGAAGCGACTCTCATCGCTGAAGACGATACGTCTCCATTCGTCCCTCCATTCACGCCTGTCGCGACACCACTGGAGGCGGGCTGCACGATGTTGGGGCGTGAGCGGAAGACGGCCTAACGGTGTGCGGGACCGTAGCCCAGCTTCATGGAGACGGTTGCGAATGGTCCTCGCCGATACCCCAGGAGCAACAGTGTCCCTAATTTGCTGGGTAGTGGCGGTGCGGTCCCCTACGGCACTGCGTAGGATCCTACGGTCTTGGCGTGCATCCGTGCGTCGCTGCGGTCCGGTCCCAGGTCGACGGGCACGTGCACCTTCCGCCGACCACTGGCGACAACATCGATGTACTGTGGAGACCTCACGCCCCACGTATTGAGCAATTCGGCGGTACGTCCACCCGGCCTCCCGCATGCCCACTGTACGCCCTCGCTCAAAGTCCGTCAACTGCACATACGGTTCACGTCCACGCTGTCGCGGCATGCTACCAGTGTTAAAGACTGCGATGGAGCTCCGTATGCCACGGCAAACTGGCTGACACTGACGGCGGCGGTGCACAAATGCTGCGCAGCTAGCGCCATTCGACGGCCAATACCGCGGTTCCTGGTGTGTCCGCTGTGCCGTGCGTGTGATCATTGCTTGTACAGCCCTCTCGCAGTGTCCGGAGCAAGTATGGTGGGTCTGACACACCGGTGTCAATGTGTTCTTTTTTCCATTTCCAGGAGTGTAGAATTCCTTTATTCTGCTACCATCAGATTCCAAATCTTTAATAATACTGGCAATGAAGCTGAAGTTTCCACGAATGTACTCCAGCGCAGTTTCGATTTTAGGCTCAGTAAAGGTATATTGTACCGCTCCTGCTGAAAGTGAAGGTTGTCTCGAAAATGAATCGTTGTTTTCACGGGTAGGAAATACAGACTACAAAAATTTAAAACTCTTCATTCCACGTACCGCACCTCGCTTCGGCAGCTGCTAGGATCGGCAGCAATCCTCTATAGAGCGATAAACATTTCTAGGCTTTGAGGGACACTTTATTAGTGTATGAAATTATTGTATATTACGTGGGCCAGTCAGGTAAAGTGGATTAAATTTGGACAAAATACACAGAGGTTAGTTTTGCCTTAAGAATGTTGGCCGCGACATCGGATTGCGTAACAAGAAGTTTGTTTTGTTAAATTCCGACAATCATCAGCACCTTAAGACCGTGATTCACAAAATGAGCTACTGTTGAATGATTTGTGGGTTCCAAGACTCTACAGGAAATCGATAATAACTTTGGGGTATTTTCTACGGCAACTTCGCCAGTAACGTGGTTGACAGCGTAACGTCAATAAACGTCAATCGATGCGTGTGTGATTACTTATATCGCGTGGTACACTATTCGGAGCCTCCTGGTACCAAAAATCTAAATATGTTTTCCTTAATATCGACTCATTAGGAAAATCTTACTCATAATAGTTATAAAAACGAGCGATATTCAGGCACTTGTCTGTACCATGGAATGTTCGCAGCCGGACGATGTGTCCGAGCGGTTCTAGGCGCTTCAGTCTGGAACCGCGCGACCGCTACGGTCGCAGATTCGAATCCTGCCTCGGACATGGATGTGTATCATGTCCTTAGGTTAGTTAGGTTTAAGTAGTTCTAAGTTCTAGGGGACTGATGACCTCAGATGTTAAGTCCCATAGTGCTCAGAGCCATTTGAACCATTTGAATGTTCGCAGAAATTATAGTGGAGCACATATCATGGAAAAATTCATTTTTTTGAATCTGTGTCAGCAACATTTTCTTCTTAGACGATAGCACTGCTTTTTTATTTGCTTACAGACCATTATGCTATTGAAGTTAGGAGTTCATAGAGCACCCGATGTACGTACTGCAAGCTAGATATACAGCAATCTCTCCATCAGTAGTAACGTCTATTGTAGCCCAATGCCTTAGTTTAGATGATAAGTCCAGTAACGACCGGGTCATTTTCTATTTCCCGATCGGCCGATCCGACGATCTTCAAACGCGGAAAGGGTAAATCATCAGCCTTGCACATAGATTGTCTTACGTCCTGTAGGATGTCTTTCGATTGCAGCTTTGGCATATGTATTAGGAGACGAAACAGTGACGAATTATGCGATTCTTGAAAATCTCGGACTGAATGTTCACAGTTGGGTATCCACTTTTCTCAGCTAGGATGGATTTTTAACTCACCGGTAGTGCATGTTGGTGAAGAGTAGCTCTCCACGATGTTGCATGGGAACGCCGCATCACTCCATAGTTCCGAAACTGATTTTGAAAGTCAGTGATATGAAGCTTTTCAAGAAGCGAAATACGGAAAAAGATGAAATTCGTTGCATACTGGCGCGCACAACGTGAAGACGAAATAACTTTGGCATGCTGTGATAGCCAAGTAACATAGTTTGAGGAAACAGACCATACATAGAAAGAATTGATACAGTTTAATACAGAAAGTAACCGATAGGAATACGCAATGCGACGAAATGAAATGACAGTGTTGTTCAAAGGTAATAAATAATCACAATGAAGTCACCGCCCTTCCTATGGGTTTTACAAAAGGCGGGACATGGTTCTCAGTGAGCTGTTGGATGACCACGGACAGAAATGCATGCTGTGCAACGTGCTCCCAAATTGGCCACCAGCCTAGTAAGGAATTCTTGTGGCTGGGTGTTCAGTTCCTCCACCAGCGTCTTTGGCAGCTGCTGGACGGTCTTCGATGCGTGTGTCTCCACAATACATCCCACACGTAGTGTGTGCGAATGGAGTCTCCACCCTGTTATTCGACGCTGTCTTGCATTGTCACCCATAAAAAAGAAGTCAGGACCGAACGGACTCCTGAAAACACCCACATTTGGAAAGAATAATCTCAATAACTTTAATCGGTGAGTGCACCGTGTTCAATGATTTGGAGGTCAGTACGCCAATGCAACACTGTGCCTCGCCATACCATAACACGTGCACCACCAAAACGACCATGTCGACAATGTTCGTGTGTGCAACACGCGTTGCACCACCTGCCATATGACGATACTTCGAGAATCACTATTCAGACTAAATCTGCCCTATGTGGGAAGACTAAGCGACGGCGCACCCCGTTGGTACAGTCTCTACGCACTTGGCACCACCGCTGATATGCAGGTGTCAGCGGAACTCAGCGTACTGGTTGTGGGGTGAAGAGACCACCCCCCATGAAGTCGCCGTGCCACTGAGCAGCGTGAAATTGCATGCCTCGCAGTCCTGTTAAATGTGGCTGCCACTGCACTCGCAGTTTGACGCGGCTCCCTTCCTGCTGGTTGCACAACGTAGCAGTAATCTGCTGCTATAGTTGACCGTATTCGACCACCTCATCTGGAACGGAATCCTCCCCATGCATGTGAAACAGTGCTGTTAGCATTACCAAACACCTGGGCTAACCTCGTCACACTTTGTCCTTTTCCAATTTCCCGATGAGTCTTCCCTGTGTGATGCGATCCAGATGTCGTTCTCAGGCCATGTTGTAGGTGCGTTCACTGCACTGTGACTGACACACGCTGTCTTTTCCTGTTCCTTCAACTGCCTAGTTTTACGGGGCCAACCCCATTTGGCGCTATAGTCACGCTCACCTCAAGTCATGTGACGTACATCTTTCTATGCATGCGTGGGAGGACTCTGGCCACATGCTCCAGCGCTTTCATTATTGCCACCGGGAAATTAGTATGTTAAGTTGCTTCCCCTACCTCGTCGTTGCGTTTTGGAGAGCAATTCATTATCCGCAGTACAGTCATTGGCTGAATGTCTCCGCAGTGACATGTGGCTTGTGTGTTACCGTTGCTTAAGTATTCGGTACTATTCTTTTCCGTTGCGTTATTTTATTCTTTGCGCCTACTCTTTCTTGATATTTTTTGTAGTTTCTGGAAAGACTGATAGTTAGTTTTTGGCACACTCAGGATATCTTTCAGCATACAACCGTAACGTTTCTCTAACAATTTGGCGACATCCGCATTTAAGGAAAGCCATATCCATTTTTTCGGCTGTCGTGTGTAATGTGACATTCTGAATAGCTTCAGGAGCAAGTTGTCTGATCGCTGCAACAGTGCAGCACAGTAGAAGGTTTCAAGTGTACAGGTAAGCACGCGAAGTGTATGTGACGTGCGTGTTTACGAACATTTGCTAGAGAGGAACAGACGATTGTGGGACCTCTTCTCCTGACCACGCACATTAAGTCAGCTCATTTCAAAACATGGGGAGAACAGAAAAAAAGAGGTCTTCGTTTCAACTTCAGCCCCGCCAAATATCGTGTATATTGCACTGGTGCGTACTTGACCAGCGCAGCAGTGATATTCCAGTCTTAAGTCGATATGCTACATGGCGTGACAGTGGAGAGTGAATCCAACAGCTGCATATACACTCCTGGAAATTGAAATAAGAACACCGTGAATTCATTGTCCCAGGAAGGGGAAACTTTATTGACACATTCCTGGGGTCAGATACATCACATGATCACACTGACAGAACCACAGGCACATAGACACAGGCAACAGAGCATGCACAATGTCGGCACTAGTACAGTGTATATCCACCTTTCGCAGCAATGCAGGCTGCTATTCTCCCATGGAGACGATCGTAGAGATGCTGGATGTAGTCCTGTGGAACGGCTTGCCATGCCATTTCCACCTGGCGCCTCAGTTGGAACAGCGTTCGTGCTGGACGTGCAGACCGCGTGAGACGACGCTTCATCCAGCCCCAAACATGCTCAATGGGGGACAGATCCGGAGATCTTGCTGGCCAGGGTAGTTGACTTACACCTTCTAGAGCACGTTGGGTGGCACGGGATACATGCGGACGTGCATTGTCCTGTTGGAACAGCAAGTTCCCTTGCCGGTCTAGGAATGGTAGAACGATGGGTTCGATGACGGTTTGGATGTACCGTGCACTATTCAGTGTCCCCTCGACGATCACCAGTGGTGTACGGCCAGTGTAGGAGATCGCTCCCCACACCATGATGCCGGGTGTTGGCCCTGTGTGCCTCGGTCGTATGCAGTCCTGATTGTGGCGCTCACCTGCACGGCGCCAAACACGCATACGACCATCATTGGCACCAAGGCAGAAGCGACTCTCATCGCTGAAGACGACACGTCTCCATTCGTCCCTCCATTCACGCCTGTCGCGACACCACTGGAGGCGGGCTGCACGATGTTGGGGCGTGAGCGGAAGACGGCCTAACGGTGTGCGGGACCGTAGCCCAGCTTCATGGAGACGGTTGCGAATGGTCCTCGGCGATACCCCAGGAGCAACAGTGTCCCTAATTTGCTGGGAAGTGGCGGTGCGGTCCCCTACGGCACTGCGTAGGATCCTACGGTCTTGGCGTGCATCCGTGCGTCGCTGCGGTCCGGTCCCAGGTCGACGGGCACGTGCACCTTCCGCCGACCACTGGCGACAACATCGATGTACTGTGGAGACCTCACGCCCCACGTGTTGAGCAATTCGGCGGTACGTCCACCCGGCCTCCCGCATGCCCACTATACGCCCTCGCTCAAAGTCCGTCAACTGCACATACGGTTCACGTCCACGCTGTCACGGCATGCTACCAGTGTTAAAGACTGCGATGGAGCTCCGTATGCCACGGCAAACTGGCTGACACTGACGGCGGCGGTGCACAAATGCTGCGCAGCTAGCGCCATTCGACGGCCAACACCGCGGTTCCTGGTGTGTCCGCTGTGCCGTGCGTGTGATCATTGCTTGTACAGCCCTCTCGCAGTGTCCGGAGCAAGTATGGTGGGTCTGACACACCGGTGTCAATGTGTTCTTTTTTCCATTTCCAGGAGTGTATTTCAGATATTGCTTGTGTAGCCTGTTTAATATATGATAGCGATCCTGCCTGGTTGTCAGGATAAAATAAGGTGTGGAGCACTCTTAGAAGGTCGGCTAGCCGCGCAGTCTAACGCGCAGCTTCCCGAGCTGGAAGAGGTGCCGGTCCCTGGCACGAATCCGCCTGACGGATTAGTGTCGAGGTCCTGTGTGCTGGCCAGACTGTGGATGGTTTTTAAGGCGGTTTTCCATCAGCCTCGGCAAATGCGGGTTGGTTCCACTTATTCCGCCCCAATTACACTATGTCGTCGATTGCTGGGCAAAGGCTGCCTCCGTGTACGCGTACTCCATACTTGCTCTACCACGCTAACATTTAGGGTACATTCCTCTGGTATGAGACATTTCCTGGGTGGAGGGGGGGGGGGGGGGGCGGGGGTGTTGTCCACTGGGGGTCGAACCGCACAACAACACTGGAAAAGGTGTGGGGCGGCGGTGGGGTTGGTGGACTGCTGTGGTCTGTTGTGGGGCTGTGAACCACTGAGGGCTACTGCGGGATAAAGCCCCTCCATCGTTTCTAGGTCCCCGGTTCAATACACACTCCAGAAGGTACTTTTACGTCATTTTTAATCGGTAATTTTTAACCGGTAATGACGTATATAGACTTAAAACTAAACTAATACCGATATCATTCGAAATTGTTGGCAACAAAATTTCCTTAGGGTGACTCCACTTTTGTAAATATTTCTCCTACTATCTTAATAGTACACTTAACAGATTCAAATGTATTTGTGTGCGAGCGGTCTAAGGCGCTGTAGTCATCGACTGTGCGGCTGGTCCCGGCGGAGGTTCGAATCCTCCATCAGGCATGGGTGTGTGTGTATGTTTGTCCTTAGGATAATTTAGGTTAAGTAGTGTGTAAGCTTAGGGACTGATGACCTTAGCAGTTAAGTCCCATAACATTTCACCCACATCTGAACAGTTTTGTATTTGCGTGCACGTATTTGTACCGTTTTAGTGGATGGCCATTCTTCTATATTGTGGCAGTGCCACAAGGTGGATCTGGGTCCCTCCTTATTGCAGTCATCTCAAAAACTGTTATCTGAGCAGAAAACGTCATTAGAGTTTTCTGTAGAATCCTTTTGCAAATTGGCATATAATTTTTTTGCAAGATTACAGCTCTTCGTGTAATAATGTTTCTTTCTCTCAATGCTGCAAAACTACTAGAATTTGGTGCGGAGAACTAGAAGTAAAACATATCAGTCAGGAACTACAAAAAAGGATATATTTCGTGAAAGCCACGTGTCAGCTTCAGCGGTCGCGCAGTATTCTGCAGTGATGCCCGGTGCCGACAACTGTCCACAAAGTTTCGATGCACGGATGTGCCGTAATCGAAACCGGTCCGTTGCCGATTGGTCGGCTAGTTGAAGTTGCGCAGGAAGCTCGGAATAAGCATATCGGGCATTAACCGTGAGGATTTTACATGCAAAGATTCCCATGAGAATGCATGTCGCATTCCATCGGCTTCTGGCATTTTCGGATCCATTCATCTCGAGATGCAATCTGAGCTAAAAAAAAATGTGCTATGCGAACCATTTGCCAGTGGATCATGCGACTGCGACCCTTTTGAAAGTCGTAATGACACAAGTGATGAACGTGACTATGATTTTAATTGAAAAATGCAAAATCTTTCAACGGTGAAAAAACACAGTCAACAGATTTCAAATAATTTTTTAATACACTGACCTATGTTTCGAGAACTCTAAGGATGTTTTCATCATTCAAAAATTATCTGCAAGTGGTTGACTGTGTTTCCGCTGCGTTGAAACTTACATACTGTTGCATTTGAGGCTGACTGCAGTTCAATTTTACTGCCGCCAACTTGTATTTCGCGGAAAGACCACAAAGATAAGATGAGAGAGATTAGGGCTCGTAGAGAGGCATATAGGCGGTCATTTTTCCCGCGTTCTGTTTGGGAGTGGAACAGGGAGAGAAGATGCTAGTTGTGGTACGAGGTACCCTCCGCCACGCACCGTATGGTGGATTGCGGAGTATGTATGTAGATGTAGATGAAAGACAGCCAATCTCAAAACTGGAAAATGTAAAATATAGAATGAAACAACTCGATACGGCTATTTCGACTTCTAATTCGTTATCAGCGACCTCTCTCTACTGTAAACTGGAAGTTTTACTCGAATTCGCTGAATTTATAGTTTTTGATCCGTCAAATTGTATCCATTGTTCTCAGTTTTGTATTTCCGATATCGAATTCCTAATCAGCTACCCAAAGATTCTAAAAATAACGCAGGTTTCATGCCCAGGTTTTGAAGTGAGTTGGCCCACTGAACACCGAGACAATGGTTTATGGCGCTATTGTCCGTTAACTACCTGACGACATACGCTATGTTGTTTAAGTCCCGTTCATAGATTCTTTCCTATGTCACAGAGAAGGAAGTAGCTTCATTATAAAAAAAAAAAAATTCAGTGTCATAATTCGACAGCTGAAAACTTTAAAAGTTACTTGCATATGTCCTAAAATTCACCACATTGTCCGCTGTAACTTTGCAGAAATCGCAACTCGGTATATTTTCTCGTCATATAAATATTTTGGGTGGCCTGTCTCAGGAACCTCACGCAGAATATTTCAGTTAGCAAGTCGTTTTCTTGTGTGACGGACAGACGGTAAATGCCCTGCTAATGGCTCCTGTATTGTTTCGTGTGGGAGACCAGACGGTCGTATAGCCAGGAGGTGCATCGTTCTACGCGGGGCGATGCGGCAGGATACGCGCCCGCCCCAAGGCTAGCGGCGCTTTGTTCCTGCCAAGGACTGCGGAAAGGAACAGCTGGGCGGGGAGGAAGCACTAAGACTCGGCCGTTCCTCGCTCCGCCGTGAACTGCGCCGGAAGAGCGCAATAAACAGCGCAGCCTCCGTCGATCCGCAATCTCTCGTCTCACACTCGCAAACGCAAAATCTTCAACTATCATCAGCGACGTAAAGTTTAGGTCAAGGCGCTACGCCCTCATACCCCAACCGAGAATTGCCACATCTCCTTCCAAGAATCTACCAAACTGGACGATTTAAATGTTGAATCTCAGTGGCAGATTTCTCAGCAAGTTCTGATAAACTGTAATCGAAATTTGTTTCCGTTCCTTCGGAAGCATGGTGAATAAGCTTCCCACTTTTCGATTAATTGAAGTGGCACGCACATCAACCCAGTGATAAAGCATACTGGGCTTAGGAGCTGGATGCCGGCCAGAGTGGCCGAGCGGTTCTAGGCGCTACAGTCTGGAACCGCGCGTCCGCTACGGTCGCAGGTTCGAATCCTGCCTCAGATGGCAGTTATAAGAGTCGAGGGGCATGAAAGGGAAGCAGTGGTTGGGAAAGGAGTGAGACAGGGTTGTAGTCTCTCCCCGATGTTATTCAATCTGTATATTGAGCAAGCAGTAAAGGAAACAAAAGAAAAATTCGGAGTAGGTATTAAAATTCATGGAGAAGAAGTAAAAACTTTGAGGTTCGCCGATGACATTGTAATTCTGTCAGAGACAGCAAAGGACTTGGAAGACCAGTTGAACGGAATGGACAGTGTCTTGAAAGGAGGATATAAGATGAACATCAACAAAAGCAAAACGAGGTTAATGGAATGTGGTCAAATTAAATCGGGTGATGCTAAGTGGATTAGATTAGGAAATGAGACACTTAAAGTAGTAAAGGAGTTTTGCTATTTAGGGAGTAAAATAACGGATGATGGTCGAAGTAGAGAGGATATAAAATGTAGACTGGCAATGGCAAGGAAATCGTTTCTGCAGAAGAGAAATTTGTTAACATCGAGTATAGATTTAAGTGTCAGGAAGGCGTTTCTGAAAGTATTTGTATGGAGTGTAGCCATGTATGGAAGTGAAACATGGACGATAACCAGTTTGGACAAGAAGAGAATAGAAGCTTTCGAAATGTGGTGCTACAGAAGAATGCTGAAGATAAGGTGGGTAGATCACGTAACTAATGAGGAGGTATTGAATAGGATTGGGGAGAAGAGAAGTTTGTGGCACAACTTGACTAGAAGAAGGGATCGGTTGGTAGGACATGTTTTGAGGCATCAAGGGATCACAAATTTAGCATTGGAGGGCAGCGTGGAGGGCAAAAATCGTAGAGGGAGACCAAGAGATGAATACACTAAGCAGATTCAGAAGGATGTGGGTTGCAGTAGGTACTGGGAGATGAAGAAGCTTGCACAGGATAGAGTAGCATGGAGAGCTGCATCAAACCAGTCCCAGGACTGAAGACCACAACAACAACAACAACATGTTCTAGGGGACTGATGACCTCAGAAGTTAATTCCCATAGTGCTCAGAGCCATTTGAACGATTTTTAGGAGCTAGATACACATTAGAGAAGGACAGTCTCGAAATTTTCAGGAGGATAGATGTAGATGTAGCAGGTGGCGTGCCTCATACTTCGAAGTTGTGTGACATGACCGCTACTATTCACGATATGTACAGGGTGGGCAGAACAATTGCCCAGAACAGTGTTTCATGCACCTTAAGACAGGTAACCAAACATACGACGGCTACTCAGAAAGTGAGTTCCGATAGGTCGCGAAATGGAAAACAATATGAAAATACGGTGAAGTTTTGCACAGATGTGTTGCGTAGTGTTTCTACTATGCCCATCGATCGCGGCATGTCGCTCTTTTCAGCTCTGAGCGCTCAGTGAACACGCAGAGACGCCTAGAAAATAGTGTCTCCTGATGTGTCGGCAGCTGGGCCAACACCTTGTAAATAGAGGTGGCTTAAAAAGGCACGCGAGACTAACGCAGACGGGCGTGAAGTACTGGAACAGGATACGTAATTAATGCTATGAAGAAAAGAACGGAGTTTCTCATATACTTATCTTTAATTTCTTCTTGTACATCTCTATGGTGAACACAAGTGAGACTCTAATTACAATCACTGTAAGGCTAATGGCGCCTTGTTAGTTCGTAGCCATTAACTTAGCTGAAGGCTATTCTGTCTCTCGGCTAATGAGAGAGAAAGGCTTCGTACGTCTAGTCGCTAGCTCTGTCGTCCGTACAACTGGGCTGAGTTCGAGTCAGTCTCTCGAGACCTGCCTTGTGGTGGCGCTAAGTTTGCGATCACACGGTGGCGACACGCGGGTCCGACATGTACTACAGGACCGCGGCCGATTTAAGCTACCACCTAGCACGTGTGGTGTCTGGCTGTGACACCACATCTCCCGCCAAGTACGAGGGCCTGGTGACCATTTCGCCTGATATCATGCAGCCCGCATAATAACTGTCGCACGTTTCATTTTTCATGAAAATTCTCGGCCGCACTGTGCAGGGGCAGTGAAGATGCTCCTCCAGCGTTTTCGATGGGAGGTGTTTGACCACCCATAATTGTCTCTTCCTGAGTTTCATCTCTGCTGACACGAAACACTGGCTATGAAGACAACATTTTGGCACAGACAACGAGCTGTACGCGAGCGCAGAGAATTGGCGGAAAGCACTGGCTGCTACCTTCTATGACGAGGGAATTGGAAAGTTGGTACAACGCTACGACAAATATCTAGGTCGGAGCGGGAGCGGCGATTATGTAGACAAGTAGCTGTAAGGTGTAGCTAACTATTGCAAATAAAACAGTTTTGATTTTCGCAATGGTTTCCATTTTGCGATAGATAGGAACTTACTTTCCAAATAGCCCACGTGTATTATCCGTCACGGGTGTGCATGTTGTAAGTTGGGTTGCCTATCTTAAGCTGTGGAAAAATTTGTAGTGCGAGTTTTATTTGGTCCACCCTACATAAATGACACGGATAATGATATATTCAGTGCTATGAAACTACTCACAGGCGAAGCAGTTTCGTACAGGGAGGCAGTATCGTTGCAAATCTATTACCAAATACATTGAGACTTGTATATGCTTGGTGCAAAGATTGTGAGCCGAAGTAGAAACTTAAGGAAATATTATTCTGTTGTATGGATGTAAAGATCAGATATGAGTTGATTAAACTATCGGCGATAAATCACGGAGATCAGACCCAGCCTTCACGTATCTAGCAATATGTATCGGCCGGCCGGGTTGGCCGAGCAGTTCTAGGCGCTTCAGTCTGGAACCGCGCGACCGCTACGGTCGCAGGTTCGAATCCTGCCTCGGGCATGGAGGTGTGTGATGTCCTTAGGTTAGTTAGGTTTAAGTAGTTCTAAGATCTAGGGGACTTATGACCACAGATGTTGAGTCCCATAGTGCTCAGATCCATTTGAACCATCCAATATCTATCCGCAGCATTTTAAGGTGGAACGACCACCTGAATCTAACGATCCGGAATACAAAATCTAGACTCATATTGGTCATCCTAAAAAGAATGTAATCACGCACGAGGTAATTGGCTTATTGGCTCTGCATCTACGTCTACATCAATGGTCAGCAAATCACTGTGAAGTGCATGGCAGGGGGCACTTCCCATTTACCCCTTACTAGGATTTCCTCCAGTTCCATTTATGTATGGATCACGGAAAGAATGCTTGCTCAAATGTCACTTTGCTCCGTGCAGCTTGTGTAATGTTCCCTTCGCGACCCCTATGGCAGCGGTGCTAGTAGTATATACCTAGGTTTATCAGTTAAAGCTGGTTCTTGAAACTTCACGGGAAAGTTTGCTTCGTGTGTCAGTCCAGTTCTTTCTCCATCTCCTGACGCCGTCCCATTTCTCAAAAAAACCTGTCACCATTCGTACTGACCATATTTCTATACTTCCAGTATCCCCTGTTAGACCTACAGGATTCACACATTTCAGGTACCTTCTAAGATGGGTCGCAAGAGACCTATGTGGGTATTGCTTTTACTCCAGTGTTCTACATCTGGAACCTGCTTTACTTGCAACTGACGAAGCCTCCGTGATCGTTATGATCTCATATCCCCGCAAAGTGCTACTCCTACGTAAGAGGGGTGTTTAATAAATAATGTAACAGTTTTTTTCTGAAAGCAGTTTGGTTTTATTCAGAATTTCAGTACACCTGACTACAAAGTACTGTTTTTCCGCATAGTTTCCGATCAATGCAACGGCCTTATGCCACCTGACCAGGAGGACCCATATGCCCGCATGGTAGCACTCTACTGCTCGGCGGCAGAGCCAACGTCTTGCTGCATCAATAACCTCCCCATCATCAATCTTCTGCTTCACGTGGAGTTCATCCTTCATTGGGTCAAAAAGATGGAAGTCGGAGGGTGCAAGATCTGGCTATAGGGTAGATGGGGAAGAACAGTCCAATGAAGTTTGTGAGCTCCCCTCAAGTGCGCAGACGTGTCACAGGTTTTGCGTTGCCATGGAGAAGGAGAAGTTTATTTGAATTTTTGTTGCAACGAACACGCTGAAGCCATCCTGACCACCAAGGATGCTCCAATGAGTACAATGCATCTGTCGTACCGTTAATAACTTACAGTCTGGAAACAATGACACTCGTAAATAACGGAGGGCCCAAAAAGCATTGGAGAGGCGAATGCTGGGCATTACCCTCAGAGACGTGGACAAGTGGTCAGATGACGAAGTGTCTTCATTTGAAAGTCTACACTAAATTCACTTGAAAATTACTATACAGTCGAAACTGCGCAGTAGTGCCGGTTACTACTGCATATGTAAGAAAATTTTTATCAATCAATGACAGACAGCGCGGAAGAGAGCACTTAAAACCAGAGATTAATGATAGCTACAAGTACTGTACAATGTAGTGTAAGTAAGGGTAAATCCCAACGATTTTCAGTTTTTCTAATATTGCGGTCAGTGGAAGGTAGATTTTCTTGCGATATCAAATTAAAATCATAACTTTGGTTGTTACCTGTAACCCTTCCAACATCATATCTTCCTAATTATTAATTACAGAGAAATTTACGATTTAGTTAGAATACAAATTGTGGGATTTTACCCCACAAAATGGGGAAAAGACCCGCAGAGTGGTTCTTTGACGCATTTGCGGTAAACATTGGTAAATATGGCTTGACGGCGTAATAAAAAGATCTAAAATAACCCCTTGTAACATTTTTGTATTGTAGCCAATTTACCCAAAGCAATATAAACTGAAATGTATCGTAAATTGATCATAAAGCTTGGATTTTTTTACAAAAAGTAGTACTCTTCTCCTAACGAAAGGAGGATTAGTAGGGTAACGTGAAAGAGTTCAGTTACCAAGGCAAAATAATTAGGTACCTAGTAAACAATCTACTTTGTTAAGAACTCTGATTTTTCTTGAAATCCGAGGCTGTTATTTTCTTCTTGTTTTTCTTCTTCTCCTTCTTCTTCGGATACTTCTTCGCGAAAGAGGAAGTACTCATGTATACCTTAGCTACATCATGATGTGAGAAGTCTGAATCTGACTCTGAAGAAGAGTCAACTGGCTCTGTGATGTGCTTTTTTTTCCTTTTCGTTGACATTGATGTAGTAGACTCTATCTTACATCGTTTTGTTTCTATTGCATGCTCTTTTCTTTCTTTTGCACGTCTTTACTTCTCAGTACCAAGTTTTTCTTTTCCTATGCCGCTATTTTACGAGAAATGCACCATTGTTGATTTTTGGGATTAACTATAATGATTATTTCGACGCGAAAGTGAAGCCTAAATGCCATAGTGTCATCGAGTGACTCGTTGTTTCTTCTTTTAAAACCTTGAATTATCCAATTTTTGAGTAATACATCAGAAAAGTGGCATGTAAGTGGTGAATAACAGACTTACCACATTTTCTCACCTCTGGATTGACATGCCTGGCAGAAGTGTCATGGGACGGAAAGTTACAAGAAGACAAACAAGTCGCCTGGTCGTCAACTTTAGAATCGATGGTAGCCAGTTGAAAACCTCGGTGCTGGCTTTTACGCCATGCGGGGCATTGCCCCCACCTACCTTACATGTTGCGCGCATTACGTCAGTGTGTGTTTTGTGTGTTGTAGGCGAGCGACCGCTCTGGCGTTGTGCGCGGATCGTACACGTACTTGGACGACAAGGGCGTGCAGCGCACCACGGAGTACATCGCTGGGCCCAACATCGGCTACAAGGTGGTCAGCATGCGCAAGGGCCCAGTGCCCTACCTGCCGCCCACGAACACCATCGGCACCGGCGCAGGAGGCCTCGGCGGGGGCGGAGGCGGGGGTGGCGGCTTCGAGGGACTCAGTACTGCCGCCACCGGGGGCACGGGGTACGTGACGTACGTGCCCCACGACACACTCCTACTGACGCTTAGACTACTGGACGGAGGGGGTTCCGGCACTGCCTAATACATACACTGTGTTTACACGAGGGGCGATGTATTTGACGCACATGTTGCACGACTCTCTACTACCCATACATTGTGTGCCGTGTGTACGTGACGTAAGTGCCACAACAATCTCTCCTACTGTCTGACTGTGGAGGGATGGGGGTACCCACATTTGGTGTATTGCAGACGCGTGTTACGTGCAACGTGCTCCAGCACTCTGTGCTACTGACGCTTACAGTACTGGACAACTGGAGTACAAGCATTACTCCTACCCAGACTGTGTCTACTACAGGGACAGTGGCCATGACGTATGTGCTCCGGAACAACATTACTGCCCATTAAAATTGCTACAGCACGAAGATGACATGCTACAGAAGTGAAATTTAACCGACACGAAGAATATGCTGTAATATGCAAATGATTAGCTTTTCAGAGCATACACACTAGGTTGGCGCCGGAGGCGACACCTACAACGTGCTGGCATGCGGAAAGTTTCCAACCGATTTCTCATACACAAACAACAGTTGACCGGCGTTGCCTGGTGAAACGTTGTTGTGATGCCTCGTGTAAGGAACTGTAATCTACTGAGAAAGTAGGTTGATTACAAAATCCTCGTTCGGCTAATGCTTGAACAATGGTCGACAGGCCGTGCGGTTAAAGGCGCTGCAGTCTGGAACCGCAAGACCGCTACGGTCGCAGGTTCGAATCCTGCCTCGGGCATGGATGTTTGTGATGTCCTTAGGTTAGTTAGGTTTAACTAGTTCTAAGTTCTAGGGGACTAATAACCTCAGCAGTTGAGTCCCATAGTGCTCAGAGCCATTTGAACCATTTTAATGGTCGACAGTCTGGAATCCGTACCGGACAAAATTAGTAGTAAGCGCGAAAGCATCACGGAAATCATCATATGGCTCCAATGGCTGATGCTACAGAGCATCAATGTGTGTTTTTACGAGAGCGTACGTTTCTGCAAGAATCTACCTATGTATAGCTACCTTGTACTCGTATCTCACGACAAGTCCGTGAAAGGAAAATCAGAGAGGTTTGAGCTCACATGGAGGCTCACCAGCTAATATGGACTGGAACAGGGAAGGCGGCAAGCGACAGTGATAATCGAAGTAAATATGGCCACAGACGATAATTTTGGTTGCTGAGTATAGATGAGATGTTTTAAAAATGTTCGTCGTACACTCATGACAATAAGTAAAGGGATTTTGGAGATTCCTGAAACAACATGTGACACTAAGATAATGGTATACGAAACGTTGTTCTGAAGATATTGGGATGCGTCAAAATCTGATCATGAAATTTAAATCCGCAGAATTTGAAAATGAACTCATACAAAATCGTTTGGAGTAAACTAGTAAACAAGAGGAGACATTAATGTATAATTGGTTCCCTCTCCGGACCACCAGACTCACCCCCGAACACAACGAAAAGATTCATAGAAAACCTAAATGGTATGTACCCCAATGAAAAGGTCGTCATTGGATTAGACTAAACATACAACAACAATCTGGCAGTTTTGTGCCTGAAGAATGTGATCAGTAATCCTTTGAAACAATACTAAATGCTTTCTCAGAAAGGTATACACAAACATAGCTTGGATTCCCAATCAAGACGGAATTATTTTAGATCCAGTAGCAACAAGCAGATCGTACGTCTATGATTATGTGATGTTGAAACTGATATCAGAGATCATGCGGCACTCTTAGCAACAATGATCACCGAAGTACAAAGTGAAACTAAAAAGAAGTAGGAGGGTGTACTTCCAGTTAACAAAGATAGATGGCAGTTGCGACCAGTCTCAAGGAGGATCTTAGAGCTCTTAGTTCTGAGCAGGAACATGTAGAACTTGTACTCATGTTTCATAGTTGATGAATGAATGGAATGATACGACCTAGGACGATAGCTAATGGTTTAAGAATGGGGACGGGAGTACACTCCATCATATACAGTCTATTTAAAAAAACTGTCTACAGAACTATCGACTGCTACACAGTAGTGAAAACAATTATATATACGGTTGTGGATTAAGAGATGCTAAATGAAATGTGTTGGTGTACCAAAAGGTAAATATGTGAAGCTTCCAGCACGTTCTGTGGCAGAATACAACCGAAAGACTTTCAGAAAACTGGAACAACTTCTGGTAGTATGTGAAGGTCGCGAGGGGCAGCGTGACTAGATACTCATGAAATAAACAGGAACAGAACATGAGAGTAGCAGAGCACGAGTAGATATTCTGGACCCGGTTTCCGACACGTTCTTCACAACGGCCTGGAGTATTGGCCTGAGTTTAATTCCTGCAGCACTGCACAAATGAATGGCATAAACACTAGTGTCAGTGACGTTGAGAAACTGTAGAAATCATTAAAATGAACAAGCCCCCAGAGCCCGATGAAATCCTTCTTAGATTCGGTACAAATATGTAGCTGGGTGATTTGCTCTCATTTCCATAATATATCGTCGCTATAATTAAACTTTCGCCACTTGAGAGGGTCACTTGAAATATGTGTTCCTAAGATGTAGAGGCAATCTGGTTTAATTACTATACTGAGCTGCTATAATTTTGTGTACTTGGAGATAAATTTCGTCTTGTACATGTGCTGAGCAATTACATGCGCAGTTTCCATCTTTTGGCAAAGAATTTCATTTGCTTCATTTCGATTCATTTTCTTGAATGGTCTCAGTGATATATTTAAATTGTGGAACTAGTTTTATTTTACCATATTTAGTCTCTATGAATTTTGGTGCTTATTTCTTTCACGTCAAGTGTTCTGCTGTTTCAAAAGATATTTGGAGACCGAATTTTTCTGAAGTTTCTTTCAGGAGTTCAGTCTGAGTTTAGAGCTGCCGAGATGTCACGAGTTAATATTGCTAAATCGTCGGTAAATGCTGGACAATCTACAAATAAAACTTTGAACATGGCTGCTAAGGTTCAGTGACCGTGTCAGAATTATATTAGAAAAAGTAAGCCCTCGGTCACAAATATTAAATGAAAATTGACCGCCCGCATCTCGTGGAAGTGCGGTAGCGTTCTTGCTTCCCACGCCCGGGTTCCCGGGTTCGATTCCCGGAGGGGTCAGGGATTTTCTCTGCCTCCTGATGGCTGGGTGTTGTGTGCTGTCCTTAGGTTAGTTAGGTTTAAGTAGTTCTAAGTTCTAGGGGACTGATGACCATAGATGTTAAGTCCCATAGTGCTCAGAGCCATTTGAACCATTTTTTGAAAATTGACCAGGTTTCGACGCTACTATGTGCGTCGTCTTCAGAATTAGACTAACTGTTCTACAACATATTAGGTATATAATACATTCTACATCTACATCTACATTCATACTCCGCAAGCCACCCAACGGTGTGTGGCGGAGGGCACTTTACGTGCCACTGTCATTACCTCCCTTTCCTGTTCCAGTCGCGTATGGTTCGCGGGAAGAACGACTGTCTGAAAGCCTCCGTGCGCGCTCTAATCTCTCTAATTTTACATTCGTGATCTCCTCGGGAGGTATAAGTAGGGGGAAGCAATATACTCGATACCTCATCCAGAAACGCACCCTCTCGAAACCTGGCGAGCAAGCTACACCGCGATGCAGAGCGCCTCTCTTGCAGAGTCTGCCACTTGAGTTTATTAAACATCTCCGTAACGCTATCACGGTTACCAAATAACCCTGTGACGAAACGCGCCGCTCTTCTTTGGATCTTCTCTATCTCCTCCGTCAACCCGATCTGGTACGGATCCCACACTGATGAGCAATACTCAAGTATAGGTCGAACGAGTGTTTTGTAAGCCACCTCCTTTGTTGCTAGACTACATTTTCTAAGCACTCTCCCAATGAATCTCAACCTGGTACCCGCCTTACCAACAATTAATTTTATATGATCATTCCACTTCAAATCGTTCCGCACGCATACTCCCATATATTTTACAGAAGTAACTGCTACCAGTGTTTGTTCCGCTATCATATAATCATACAATAAAGGATCCTTCTTTCTATGTATTCGCAATACATTACATTTGTCTATGTTAAGGGACAGTTGCCACTCCCTGCACTAAGTGCCTATCCGCTGCAGATCTTCCTGCATTTCGCTACAATTTTCTAATGCTGCAACTTCTCTGTATACTACAGCATCATCCGCGAAAAGCCGCATGGAACTTCCGACACTATCTACTAGGTCATTTATATATATTGTGAAAAGCAATGGTCCCATAACACTCCCCTGTGGCACGCCAGAGGTTACCTTAACGTCTGTAGACGTCTCTCCATTGATAACAACATGCTGTGTTCTGTTTGCTAAAAAATCTTCAATCCAGCCACACAGCTGGTCTGATATTCCGTAGGCTCTTACTTCGTTTATCAGGCGACAGTGCGGAACTGTATCGAACGCCTTCCGGAAGTCAAGAAAAATAGCATCTACCTGGGAGCCTGTATCTAATATTTTCTGGGTCTCATGAACAAATAACGCGAGTTGGGTCTCACACGATCGCTGTTTCCGGAATCCATGTTGATTCCTACATAGTAGATTCTGGGTTTCCAAAAACGACATGATACTCGAGCAAAAAACATGTTCTAAAATTCTACAACAGATCGACGTCAGAGATATAGGTCTATAGTTTTGCGCATCTCCTCGACGACCCTTCTTGAAGACTGGGACTACCTGTGCTCTTTTCCAATCATTTGGAACCCTCTGTTCCTGTAGAGACTTGCGGTACACGGCTGTTAGAAGGGGGGGGGGGGGGCAAGTTCTTTCGCGTACTCTGTGTAGAATCGAATTGGTATCCCATCAGGTCCAGTGGACTTTCCTCTGTTGAGTGATTCCAGTTGCTTTTCTATTCCTTGGACACTTATTTCGATGTCAGCCATTTTTTCGTTTGTGCGAGGATTTAGAGAAGGAACTGCAGTGCGGTCTTCCTCTGTGAAACAGCTTTGGAAAAAGGTGTTTAGTATTTCAGCTTTACGCGTGTCATCCTCTGTTTCAATGCCATCATCATCCCGGAGTGTCTGGATATGCTGTTTCGAGCCACTTACTGATTTAACGTAAGACCAGAACTTCCTAGGATTTTCTGTCATTAATAAAGTTAAAGTTTGTACCGACTGGAAAAGATGCAGTACTTAAAAGTCACATATTAAAAAAGGGTCTAAGCCGGAGAGGCGACGTCATGAATAGTTGTGAGATGGTGAGCTGATAAGGGCTGCTCGTACTGTGAACAAGGGTTGCAACAAGACTGAGGTGCCCACGTTAGAAAGTGTGGGCAAGTAAACATGGTGTTGCTACGAGCGCCATCTAGTAGTCGCAGAAACAACTAGGCTACTGTACATTCAAAATTAGACACATGAAATTGTGATGCAGCTGATTCAGGCATAACGTAAGCACTAATAATAGGATGAAGTTACATATTTATCTGCTTTAAATAGATACAACGTTAGTTATGACATACAAGAAAACAGCAAAGATGTGACAGGAAAACAACATTTCGGTAAACTGCATGAATCTACAGGAGCCTAGTTGTTTCTGCGGCTACTAGATTGCGCTCGTAGCAACACCATGTTTACTTGCCCACACTTTCTGGCGTGGGCACCTCAGTTTTGTTGCAACCCTTGTTCACAGTACGAGCAGCCCTTATCCGCTCGCCATCTCACAACTATTCATGACGTCGCCTCTCCGGCTTAGATCCTTTTTTAATATGTGACTTTTAAGTACTGCATCTTTTCCAGTCGGTACAAACTTTAACTTTATTAATGTATTATATACCTAATATGTTTTAGAACAGTTAGTCTAATTCTGAAGACGACGCTCATAGTAGCGTCGAAACCTGGTCAATTTTTACTTAATATTTGTGACCGAGGGCTTATTTGTTCTAATATAATCCATAAATAACTGGCCACTGCCTAAAGTGATTTACAACGTAATTCAGTTGCACCATATTTCACAGGCAGCATACTTAAAATATTCGTAAGAACAGAGTAGTGTAGCAGGCAGCAATAGTGAAGCTTGTTATGTTCCGCAGGAGGCCGACGTCGCCTACGGCGAGTACGCCCGGCGCTGGTGCAGGGTCCCTGTTCGAGTCCAGCGCGGGCACCACCTTTCCTGCAGCTGGAGGTGGTGGTGGCGCCGGTCTAGCAGGGGGCGCTGGCGGCTTCCCGGGCCCTGGGGGCGGCGCCGGGGGCGGCACCACGGGGACCGGCTCGTCCATCTTCAACACGCGGCCGCAGCGACCCACCACGGCGCTGCTGCCCGCTGCAGGCTCACACACCCCTGCACCGCCTGGAGGCGGCGGCTACACCGATCAGGACATATTTGGGTACGTCCTCCCAAAGCCTGTACAGCCGGCTTTAATTAAAGCTCTGAGCAGCGTATTTCTCTATCCTGCCACTGGTTCAACACTTCTCCTGTCTCCAGACATAACAGTTAATAATGACAATAACGTCTTTTCCTGCACTTCCATGCTGTACAGTGACTACCAAACCTGGCTAAGCTGCCCAAATACTACAATACTGGCCATTAAAATTGCTACATCAAGAAGAAATGCAGATGATAAGTGGGTATTCATTGGACAACTATATTATACTAGAACTAACATGTGATTACATTTTCACGCAGTTTGGGTGCATAGATCCTGAGAAATCAGTACCCAGAACAACCACCTCTGGCCATAATAAAGGCCTTGATACGTCTGGGTATTGAGTCAAACAGAGCTTGGATGGCGTGTACAGGTACAAATGCCCATGCAGCATCAACACGATACCACAGTTCATCACGAGTAGTGGCTGGCATACTGTGACGAGCCAGTGCTCGGCCACCATTGACCAGACGTTTTAAGTTGGTGAGAGACCTGGAGAATGTGCTGGCCAGGGCAGCAGTCGAACATTTTCTGTACACAGGAAGGCCCGCACAGGACCTGCAACATGCGGTCGTGCATTATCCTGCTGGAATATAGGGTTCGGCAGGCACCGAATGAATGGTAGAGCCACGGGTCGTAACAAATCTGAAATGTAACTTCCACTGTTCAAAGTTCCGTCAATGCGAGCAAGAGGTGACCGAGACGTGTAACCAATGGCAACCCATACCATCATGCCGGGTGATACGCCGGTATGGCTTCCAATGTGCGTTCACCGCGATGTCGCCAAACACGGATACGACCATCATGATGCTGTAAACAGAACCTGGATTCATCCGAAAAAATGACGTTTTGCGATTCGTGCACCCAGGTTCGTCGCTGGGTACACCATCGCACGCGCTCCTGTCTGTGATGCAGCGTTAAGGGTAACCGCAGCCATGGTCTCCGGGCTGATAGTCCATGCTGCTGCAAACGTGGTCGAACTGTTCGTGCAGATTGTTGTTGTCTTGCAAACGTCCCAATCTGTTGACTCAGGGACCGAGACGTGGCTGCACGATCCGTTACAGCCATGCGGATAAGATGCCTGTCATCTCGACTGCTAGTGATAGGAGGCCGTTGGGATCCAGCAAGGCGTTCCGTATTACCCTCCTGAACCCACCGATGCCATATTCTACTAACAGTCATTGGATCTCGACCAACGGGAACAGCAATGTCGCGATACGACAAACCGGAATCTCGATAGGCTACAATCCGACCGTTATCAAAGTCGGAAACGTGATGGTACGCATTTCTCTTCCTTACATGAGGCATCACAACAACGTTTCACCAGGCAACGCCGGTCAACTGCTGTTCGTGTAAGAGAAATCGGTTGGAAACTTTCCTCATGTCAGCATGTTGTAGGTGTCGCCACCGGCGCCAACCTCGTGTGAATGCTCAGAAAAGCTAAACTGTATATCACAGCATCTTCTTCCCGCCGGTAAATTTCGCGTCTGTAGCACGTCATCTTCGTTGTGTAGCACTTTTAATGACTGGTAGTATAAATAAGCTGACGGAAAAAATCGTAACACCAAAAAAATTAAATATTAATGTAGAGTAAAGAATGTTCGGCAATACATTGGTCTAGGTAACATATTTAAGTGATCGATATTGCAAGATACAGGTTAATGTTAGGCGTGAAATTCTGGTACATTAATAACCGGTGTCATTGCAGAATGTTGAATTCAAGCATGCATAGTGTTGTACATATGTCGGATGTCAGTCTGTGGGACGTAATTCAATGCCTGTTGCACTTGGTCTGTCAATACAGGGACAAATAATGTTAGTTGCGGACGAAGCTTGGGTTACCGATCTCCGATGATGTCCCTTATGTGCTCGATTGGCGACACATCTGGTGATCGAGCAGGCCAAGGCAACATGTCGACACTCTGTAGAGCATGTTGCGTTACAACAGTGGCATGTGGGCGAGCGTTATCATGTTGGAAAACACCCCCTGGAATCCTGTTCATTAACGGCAGCTCGTGGACTAAGCAGATTAACGTACAAATTTGCAGCGGGCTGCATGGGATAAGCACGAGAATGTTCCTGTTATCATGCCAAATCGCACCCCAGACCGTAACTCCTGCTGCACGCAGGTCCAATGTGTGTAACACGCAAGCAAGTTTGTTGCAGGCCCTGAACTGGCCTCCTTCTAACCGACACAAGGCCATCACTGGTACTGAGACTGAACCATGCATCATTAAAAACTAGAACAGACCTACACTCTGCACTCTAATGAACCCTCACTTGACACCCATTCAGTAGCAAATGGTGGCGGTTTGGGATCAGTGCAATGCACGTTACATGGCGTCCGGCTCAAGCGTTCCTTTAAGTAACAGTTCATTGTATCACTGTGGTTCCAACTGCCATTCAGATTGCTGTTGTAGATGCAGTACGGTGAGCTAGGGCCACACACCGAATACGACAGTCTTGCCTCTCGGTAGCCCAAGCAGCCGTTCGAAGCCCAGTCTTTTTGCCACCTTACATTCTCGTGACCAGCGCTGTACAGTGGCTACATTCTTGCCAAGTATATCTGCAGCATTACAGGAGGAGTATCTAGCATCTCGTAGCCCTAATACGCGGCCTCGTTCAAACTCTGTGAGGCGCTGACAGTGGCGACTTCGCCGCCTTAAAGGTGTTTTTGATTAACAGCAACACACCACGTCCAATCTCAAAGGTAACTAACGCTCACGACCATTACACAGTGTTTCGCACCATCCACACACACACACACACACACACACACACACACACACACACACACACACACACACACACACACACATTCTTCCAATAAATGTCAGTCTAACACCTTTTAACTTTTGTTAGATGTGGTCATTTCATACAGGTAGTTCCAGACCGAGACTCATAGATATTTTACGCGTGTTACTTACCCCCTCCATTATTGCTTCGTTTTACATTAAGACAATACATGTCCTTCACTGCACAACTACATGTGTAAGAAAACTGTTCGTTTTACGTTTTTATTAGTGGCTAGCCAACAACCCGTACAACAGAAAATCTTTAACCATTTTTGAACAATTTTCGTTTTGTTTAGTACTCGTCTTTTATGTAATTATTATAATCTGGTTTAAGCAATGGCTTGAGAATGCATGTAGACCTGCACAGTTGAACTTTTACTATCGATTTCAATACGAGTTTGTTGATAAGCATTCAATGCCTGTGTTGTTATTGTTAGACAGTGTGTCCATGGACAGTAGCCCCAAGAAGGCGAGGAAAGACATTATTCTCTAGAAGCATTTAGTCCATATTCTGCAAGGGAGTAGAGCTGTTGAGTGTCCTGAAACCAGTATCATCATCGTGAGCATACAGCTTCCACAGGGGTTCCAGTTTACTGAAAATGCTGTGTCGGATGCTCAATAGCAGTATGACTACAGTGTGTCTAACAGTGTATGACTGCGGTTGTGGTTAGTGCTACAATTTCGACACGCAGAGAGGTAGAGATGAACAGCAGAGAACATATGTGTGACTTAATTCGGGGAGCATTCTTGTCCGTATCAGGAGTGTATGATTCATAAGTTTCTCAAAGGTAAAGATATGTACAATATGGGTGACCTGGTGTTGAGTGTGAAAATCTGCATTACGGGATGGAGACTAATTGTAGTCCCTGTAGCCACCACTGATACTGTCTGTCGTCCCATAGCGTCTCTCAGTGAAACGGTAATTTTCTGACGTATTGTATCCCTCCATAGAGATACCAATTATTGGAAACAACCAGCGGAAGCAACATTCCATATTACTACTTCTTTGATGTTGTATTGATTAAACAGGCTTGTTACTTTACTGAGGTTTCAAAACTTTCACATTCAAATGTTTGATTGTTGTTGTGTCTAAAATGTCTTGGAATTAAGATGTGCCTTGTTGTGTAATCCTAATCCCATATAACGTTTTATCTCATTACTGATTATGCTCTACTTTTTCCCAGTAGCTATGACACCTGCACCTTTGCCCCTGACAGGCGGGCAACCTTACATGTCGCCTAAGAGCCGTAGTTGCCTAATGCTTAGGCGTGAGGGTTGCGTCTTCAAAGAGTAATCCTGAGAAATGCTTTATTGTAGTATAGAGGAAATAATGTCAGTGATGAATTCAAATATACAATATACAATTAGCTACAGATCTGTTTTTCATTATTAAATACTCGACATCATTAATAGATTATTCAAACACGTACTTACTGAATGAATTTCTGATGCAACTACTGGCTTCTTGCTAGCAAAAATTCAAATTTTCGATTGGCTATGATTATTTTACGAATGAAGGATGTACCATACTGTGAATCGTGTACAATATCTGGTAGTTGTGTTAAACCTTCCCAATCTGGTTCATTTAAAATTTTGTACGATTCTTAAATTTTCTTTATCCTGGGACGGTGCTTCAGCAAGGTACAAATTACGAGCAGTGAACATTACCTGCAAACCGTCTTACATTCTTCTTAATATGAACCAATATTTCCTTTCTCTTCTGGTACTTTTATGTCAACATGAGTTTTAAAGACTCTACATCTTCGTCTCTGCAGCCCTTAATGAGGAAGTGAACAACTTATCCTACGTTACACTGCCGATGATTTTCTCAGTTGGAAAACTTCAATGAAGCTCTCGAAACTTGGTGAAGATCCCTATGTTTCATAGTGCACTCTGGCTGCAGCCGCTATTGTGTCCTCACCAGACACTGCGGCAGTCCCGAGACGGTAAAAGAGAAAGAGAGTTTCACGTGTGATGCGCCCGATTCAGGGAATCCCACGAACGATGAGAGTTAAACAAATTCCAGGTGACATCTCGACAATAACGCCACACTTATTGTTGGCAGACATCCTCAGTGGGTTGTCAACCGAAGATAAATTGTAGCGATCGCGAGACTCCGAGGAGAAGTAATCCACGAGCTAAGCTGTGTCAAGCAGTTTTAACAGTGTTAAATTTCTGGGGTTACTACTCGATAGTAAATGCAGTTGTGAAGGGCATACCACAGAATTACTTAAGTGCCTAAACAAGTCTGGGAATGATGTCAGATGTAGGAGATATAAATATAAAAAAGAAACTTGCATACTTTGCTTACTTTCATTCTATTATGTCACATGAGATCATATTCTGGGACAACTCGTCAAACCGAGCAAAAGCTTTCAGGGTGCAAAAGCGTGTGATAAGATTCATTTGTGGTGTAAATTCAAGAACATCTTGTAGAAACCTGATCAAGGAACTTTGTATTCTAACCACTGCTTCTCAGATTATTTATTCCATAATGCAATTTGTCACAAGTAATACATATCTATTTCCAGCCAATAGCTCAATACATAGTTTCAATACTAGGAATAAGAAAAATCTACATAAAGACCTAAAATCGCTTACCTTGGTCCAAAAAATTGGTCCAATATTCAGGAACACATATTTTCAATAAATTGACAGCAACCATTAAAAACTTGGTTTCAGACAAAGCACGGTTTAAACAGAGTTTGAAAGACTTTGTGATAGGCAACTCCTACTCCATAAATGAATGTCTTAACAGTGACTGTTATGCCGGCTTAAGTAAGAATATGTATTAGATTTGACAACAATTGGTCACAACAGTCAAAACTAGGTATTTTGTGTATGATAAATTTATTAATAGTGCATAACAGTGCTTCATTCTGACAGTGTGTAAATTCAATAAATATTAGCTGTTCCAGTTTACTGCATTGTAATAACCTATTTCGACTATCTCCTGACAAATGATCAGGGTAGTAAGTGTTACATTCAATTGTTTTATGTTTTTACGTTATACTTTGACACGTTACACGCGCACGACATTCATATCATTTTCTGGGTCCTTGGAACGAAAACTGAATATAATCTAACACCTGAAACTGAAACAAATTAACTGCTATAATCATCCGTTTGTTTCCAGTCCTCTCACCTGGCATTGCTTGCAGGAATACCTACAGGACAGAATTTTGTACGTTTTTCAAAAACCAAAACAGGAAACTATCCTCGATTTCCTTGCACAACGAGTTTTCAATAAATCTGTGACATCATAAGATGGTCCTCACCTTTCATTATGACTGAAAAAGTCTACAATTTTCTGCCAGTTTATAAGGAAAGATGCTGTTCCTAACGAAGAATTAACAATTGCAAATAAATAAAGATCTTGTACTCCAACTCAGGTCGTGGAAACTCCTCACCGCTCTATGTGCGGCCTCAGAAGTCCTTAGTACACTGGAGGTGGAAAGCTGCAGATGAAGCTGAAGTATCAGTCTGCTGCAGATCATGTTTTTGTTGCTGTTGTGGTCTTCAGTCCTAGGACTGGTTTGATGCAGCTCTCCATGCTACCCTATCCTGTGCAAGCTTCTTCATCTCACAGTACTTACTGCATCCTACATCCTTCTGAATCTGATTAGTGTATTCATCTCTTGGTCTCACTCTATGATTTTTACCCTCCACGCTGCCCTACAATACTAAATTGGTGATTCCTTGTTGCCTCAGAACATGTCCTACCAACCGGCCCTTTCTTCTTGTTATGCCACAAACTCCTCTTCTCCTCAATTCTATTCAATACTTCCTCATTAGTTATGTGATCTACCCATCTAATCTTCAGCATCCTTCTGTAGCACCACATTTCGAAAGCTTCTATTCTCTTCTTGTCCAAACTATTTATCGTCCATGTGTCACTTCCTGACACTTAAAACTATACTCGATGTTAACAAATTTCTCTTCTTCAGAAACGCTTTCCTTGCCGTTGGCAGTCTACATTTTATATCTTCTCTACTTCGACAATCATCAGTTATTTTGCTCCCCAAATAGCAAAACTCCTTTACTACTTTAAGTGTCTCATTTCCTATTCTAATTCCCTCAGCATCACCCGACTTAATTAGACTACATTCCATTATCCTCGTTTTGCTTTTGTTGATGTTCATCTTATAACCTCGTATCAAGACACGGTCCATTCCGTTTAACTGCTCTTCCAAGTCCTTTGCTGTCTCTGACAGAATTACAATGTCATCGCCGAACCTCAAAGTTTTTATTTCTTCTCCATGGATTTTAATACCTACTCCGAACTTTTCTTTTGTTGCCTTTACTGCTTGCTCAATATACGGATTGAATAATAATCGGAGAGCGTGTTGTAGCTACAACCCAGTCTCACTCCCTTCCCAACCACTGTTTCCCTTTCATGCCCCTCGACTCTTATAACTGCCATCTGGTTTCTGTACAAACTGTAAATAGCCTTTCGCTCCCTGTATTTTACCCATGCCACCTTTATAATTTGAAAGACAGTATTCCAGTCAACATTGCCAAAAGCTTTCTCTAAGTCTACAAATGCTAGAAACGTAGCTTTGCTTTCCTTAATCTTTCTTCTAAGATAAGTCGTAAGGTCAATATTGCCTCACGTGATCCAATATTTCTACGGAATCCAAACTGATCTTCCCTAGTGTCGACGTCTGCCAATTTTTCCATTCGTCTGTACAGAATTCGTGTTAGTATTTTGCTGCTGTGACTTATTAAACTGATAGTTCGGTAATGTTCACATCTGCCAACACCTGCTTTCTTTAGGATTGGAATTATTATATTCCTCTTGACGTCTGAGGGTATTTGGCCTGTCTCATACATCTTGCTCAATAGATTGTAGAGTTTTGTCAGGACTGGCTCTCCCAAGGCCGTCATTTGTTCTAATGGAATGTTGTCTACTCCCGGGGCCTTGTTTCGACTCAGGTCTTTCAGTGCTCTGTCAAACTCATCACGCAGTATCGTATCTCCCATTTTATCTTCATCTACATCCTCTTCCATTTCCATAATATTGTCCTCAAGTACATCGATCTTGTATAGTCAATCTATATACTCCTTCCACCTTTCTGCTTTCCCTTCTTTGCTTAGAACTGGGTTTCAATCTGAGCTTTTGATATTCATACAAGTGGTTCTCTTCTCTCCAAAGGTCTCTTTAATTTTCCTGTAGGCAGTATCTATCTTACCCCTCATAAGATAACCCTCTACATCCTTATATTTGTCCTCTAGCTATCCCTGCTTACCAGTTTTGCACTTCCTGTCGATCTCATTTTTGTAACGTTTGTATTCCCTTTTGCCTGCTTCATTTATTGCGTTTTTATATTTTCTCCTTTCATCAATTAAATTCAATATTTCGTCTGTTACCCAAGGATTTCTACTAGCCCTCGTCTTTTTACCTACTTCATCCTCTGCTGCCTTCACTGCTTCATCCCTCAGAGCAACCCATTCTCCTTCTACTGTAATTCATTCCCCCATTCCTGTCAAATGTTCCCTTATGCTGTCCCTGATACTCTCTACAACTTCTGGTTCTTTCAGTTTATCCAGGTCCCATCTCCTTAAATTCCCACCTTTTTGCAGTTTCTTCAGTTTTAATCTACAGTTCATAACCAATAGATTGTGGTCAGTGTCCACATCTGACCCTGGAAATGTCTTACAATGTAAAATCTGGTTCCTAAATCTCTGTCTTACCATTATATAATCTATCCGAAACCTGTCAGTATCTCCAGGCTTCTTCCATGTATACAACCTTCTTTTATGATTCTTGACCAAGTGTTAGCTATGATTAAGTTGTGCTCTGTGCAAAATTCTACCAGGCGGTTTCCTCTTTCATTTCTTCCCCCCAGTCCATATTGACCTACTACGTTTCCTTCTCTCCTTTTTCCTACTACCGAATTCCAGTCACCCATGACTATTAAATTTTCGTCTCCATTCACTACCTGAATAATTTCTTTTATCTCGTCATACATTTCATCAATTTCTTCATCATCTGCAGAGCTAGTTGGCATATAAACTTGTACTCCTGTAGTAGGCATGGGCTTTGTGTCTATCTTGGCCACAATAATGCGTTCACTATGCTGTATGCAGTAGCTAACCCGCACTCCTATTTTTTTATTCATTATTAAACCTACTCCTGCATTACCCCTATTTCATTTTGTATTTATAACCCTGTATTCTTCCGACCAAAAGTCTTGTTCCTGCTGCCACCGAACGTCACTAATTCCCACTAATCTGTCAGTTTTTTTTTAATCATGATATTGCAATGTACTTATGAATGCGATCGAAAGAAAAGAGTGCAGCGGTGCACTGTATAATGCTGGGAGTTCCTCTGTTGTCATCCCGAGTGAGTTCTGCAGCGTGATGTGTGTCGTGTTGCAGCGGCTACCCCAGCGGCGGTCCAACAGGGGGGACGTCCCCCACGGGAACGGCTGGGACGTCCCCGGCAGCCACCGGGCCCACCAACCGGCCATCAACTGACGATGACATCTTCGGGGGCTTCGGCTCCCCTGCAGGGGGCGGCGGCGCTGGCGCCGGAGGAAGCGCAGGCGCCGGATCAGGTATCTCTCACGCTATCGCTCTGTACCCCAATCATCTGACTATTATTTATATATTATTTTCATTTACACTGTTAACTAGATACAAGAACAGACCAAACGTTGCAGTTGAATTAGTGTGTACGGTTATAACACATAATTTTTGAACAAAATTCCAAATGAGTTAGTATACACTACTGGCCATTAAAATTGCCACACTACGAAGATGACGTGCTACAGACGCGAAATTTACTGGCAGGAAGAAGATGCTGTGATATGCAAATGATAAGCTTTTCAGAGCATTCACACAAGGTGCTCACATGAGGAAAGTTTCCAACCGATTTGTCGTACACAAACAGCAGTTGACCGGCGTTCCCTGGTGAAACGTTGTTGTGATGCCTCGTGTAGGGAGGAGAAATGCATACCATCACGTTTCGGACTTCGATAAAGGTCAGATTGTAGCCTATCGCGATTGCGGTTTATCGTATCACGACTTTGCTGCTCGCGTTGGTCGAGATCCAAAGACTGTTAGCAGAATAAGTTATCGGTGGGTTCAGGAGGGTAATACGGAACGCCGTGCTGGACTCCAACAGCCTCATATCACTAGCAGTCGAGATGACAGGCATCTTATCCGCATGGCTGTAACGGAATAGTGCAGTCACGTCTCGACCCCTGAGTCAACAGATGGGGACATTTGCAAGACAACAACCGTCTGCACGAACAGTTCGACGACGTTTGCAGCAGCATGGACTATCAACTCGGAGACCATGGCTGCGGTTACCCTTGACGTGGCATCACAGACAGGAGCGTCTGCGATGGTGTACTCAACGATGAACCTGGGTGCACGAATGGCAAAAAGTGATTTTTTCGTATGAATCAAGGTTCTGTTTACAGCATCATGAATGGTCGCATACATGTTTGGCGACATCGCGGTGAACGCACGTTGGAAGCGTGTATTCGTCATCGCCATACTGGCGTATCACCCGGCGTGATGGAATGGGGTGCTATTGGTTACATGTCTCGGCCACCTCTAGTTCGCATTTACGGCACTTTGAACAGTGAACGTTACATTTCAGATGTGTTACGACCCGTGGCTCTACCCTTCGTCCGACCCCTACGAAACCCTACATTTCAGCAGGATAATGCACGACCGGATATTGCAGGTCCTGTATGGGCCTTTCTGGATACAGAAAATGTTCGACTGCTGCCCTGGCCAGCACATTCTCCAGATCTCTCACCAACTGAAAACGTCTGGTCAATGGTGGCCGAGCAACTGGCTCGTCACAATACGCCAGTCACTACTCTTGATGAACTGTGGTATCGTGTTGAAGTTGCATGGGCAGCTGTACCTGTACACGCCATCCAAGTTCTGTTTGACTCAATGCCCAGGCGTATCAAGGCTGTTATTACGGCCAGATGTGATTGTTCTGGGTACTGATTTCTCAGGATCTATGCACCCAAATTGCGGTAAAATGTAATCACATGTCATTTGTAGTATAATATATTTGTCCAATGAATACCCGTTTATCATATGCAATTCTTCTTGGTTGTAGCAATTTTAATGGCCAGCAGTGTAATTTTTGAACAAAATTCCAAATGAGTTAGTATAACTAAACCTTCCGGCGTTGAAGGAAAAAATAAATATCTACTTAAAAAGTAACATACGTAATTTTAAAAGTCTACATATTACACTTTGGCCGTCTGGTGCACAGATATATGTCCGTCGAGAATCCAGAAGGAACATGATATTGTTCTACTGTACCGTGCTACATTTCTACATCAGAAATTTTACAGTTTGTTATTGTAGACTACGCTATAAGATCTATATCGAGGACCAGGTTAGGGAATGGATGATGGACAGAATACCTCAAGGTATAAGAGTTGGATCGGACCATCGTCTAATTGTAATGCTTTTTGCCGACGACTAAGTAATCATAAAGGACAGTGAAGACAAAATGCAAATAGCTATGCACAGAGTAAACAGTATAAGCGTAAATTATAATCTAAAGATATTAACGACGAAAACAAAAACATTCGTCTTTTTAGGAAAGTATCTTGCAATTACTAAGATATTAATCAATAGCAAAAAAATAGAACAGGTGTCCCATTTCCAGTATCTAAAATGTGACATGACTTTGGAAACGAGGAAGACATAAATAAGGAAGTCAACCCCTATCAACACATTTGTGGTGCGATAAGAGGAACATTGAAAGGTAAAACCAGATAGGATTTGTTTACAGATAACTTTCCTGCTACCAGTCACGATGGTCACGATTTTCTTTTATTTACTGTTCGCTTTACACTTTTCAGCAAATGATTCCCTTTTCAGGAGGGTTTTTCCTCTCTGTACTATGCCATTTTGAAGCAATATTTTTGATAAAAGACATTCAGCTTTGTTCTGTTGACGTCAAGTTTCCTTGAGGCCCATTTGTGCAGAGTCTAACATACATTAAACCTCACACACAATTTTCTGTACACAGTATACATCGAGAATAACTTACATGAACATGAAAAACATTAGGTAAAAATGACATGCTACACAGACAACAAACGCACTTGTAAAATATAAATCAAAGAAATCGTGACGGGTAGCAGCAAATTTATTTATGACTAAACCTATTGTTTGCACAGTCGCAGGCTTTCACAAACAATTTATGATGGATCAAATTAGCTACAACTAAAGAAAGAAACCCAAAATGAAATTTTATAAAGTCGTCCCACTCAGTATCCACACCACTATATGGAGCAGGAAGTAGGACATTAAGATGAAAAGACCTGAGATACTTGGAGGAACAGCAATGAAGTTCCTTAGATCAGTGAAAGGCTGCACAAGAGAAAACAGAATAAGAAATGACGAAATAAGGAGAGAATTGGGGGTACAGCCATTAACTCAGGAAGTAATCCAGCAAAAGTAGGAGTGGAAACAGCATGTCACCTCAGAGAATCCCCCGCCAACGGATGGAATACAAGCCTATTGGAAGAAGGACCATGGGGAGACCGAAGAGATGGTGAGGATGTAACAGGCCATAACGCTACACTGTAAAACACTACATCGTTATGTTGGGAGTTGATTTTGTGTGAATGCAACGGGTACTTGTTAAACACACAGCAATGAAGCCACTCTAACCACTAATCGTATACAATTCGCCCAAGTTTCATCATCAACTGGTTGTACAGATGCTCCGTATAGAATATCTTCTGCCTCCTCTTAAGAACGATGTCAAGTGAGGTCTCTACTTCCCCTGTACTTGTAGACAAGTTTTTGACACCACGTGGAATACGATCAACTTCTTCTGTGACAGGAAAATTTTTGGTACAGCCTTTTGGAGGAATTTGTCTAGCCAGGTGTCGTAGTGCTGTGGTTAATAGTTGAATATCCTCAGATGTAGTTAGAACAGTTGCTTTTTCACAATGTCGTAAAGAGGCCATGAGTCCGAACACAGACTTCTTCCATGTCTCATGTCATATACTACATCACACCTTATATTCTCACCTGACTGCTTCTACACATTAAATTGCTCAACTTTCAGTGGGATATTCTGCAGTAACATATTTTGGACATGAAAAATTGTTCAAGTTGAAAGTCTGCTACTGATGTTTGTTCTAAGTTGGATACATAGCTGGTATGCCGTCAGTGACAATTCCCTGAAAATATTACCCCTTTATATGAAATCTTGACATTCAAAATAATAATAAGGCTATCTGATTGATATTTGACTGATATATTCAAAAGTAGAAAGGCTTTTATTCTGCAACGACAAATTTAAGGGGAGCCTGATCATGTTAGCAAATGAATGCAACGTTACGATCAACGCACTCTGTCCTTCTGATACTTGATACCTGAGGACGGATACCGGGGTTCACTCTCAGAGACAGCGTAGATAAATAATTTAGCTTCTCCACAATATCATGAATGAGAGTTTTTCACTTATTTTCAGTGGCAATAATTTAAAATGTTCGCTTCACTGATATTCGGTCTCATAGTGACAGTAACAAAGCTGCAGCTAGAAAGTATTCTCACTTCCTCAATGCTGTGTTTCTTGACTTCTTGAAATCATTTGACTCAAAGTGACACAAACTTTTATTAGTAAAAGTACAATGATATGGCGTATCAACTGAAACTTGCCACTGGATTGAGGGTTGCTTGGTAGGGAGGACACAACATTGTCATCTTTAATGGAGAGTAATCGAAAGATGTGTCCCAGTGAAGTGAGTTCAGACCCTTGCTGTTCACCTGTAAGACAGTACGAATAGTGACCACATACTTTCAGCAACTGATGCTATTATCAGTAATGACGTGCTGTATGAAGAATGCCACGCAAATGATCAATCAGATCTTGGTAAGATTTCAAGATGGGGTCGAAGATTGACAGACTTGCTTTAGATGTTAAGTGATGTATAATCTTGCAGTTCACAAAACATAATATCCGAAGACTATAATATCAGTGAGTCAGACCTGGAATCAGTCAACTTATACAAATACCTGGATGTAACATTTCCTAGCTATATAGAAATGGAATGATCACATAGGTACAGTGGTAGGTAAAGCAGGTGGCAGATTTTCGTGCGACCCATCCAGGACTATTGCTAAATCGCCTTGGAATAATACCAAGTAGAACTACCAGGTGTTTTGAACGTCTTCAGTGAAGGGCAGCACGAATGGTTATAAGTTTCTTTGACCCATGGGAGACTGTCACGTAGACGCTGAAAAACTTGACCTGACTGTCTTCCTAAACTAGTAAACAATCATAACAAAACTTTCAGCCATGATAGGCGCTGTCAAAAGGTGTAAAATCATCACAGTTGTATTATGTTTTCCAATATTTTGACGGTGCCTATCTTGTCTACAAAATTTTTATGTATTGTTTAGTAAGACAGAGGCATGAAATGATGAGCTCTCAGGTCAAAACCAATCATTAAGTAAATAAAATAATTTTCTGTCAGAGACTGTTTTAGTTCGACAAAAGATTCGTTGTGGTTTTCAGAGAATAGACGTAGAAGAAGATGGACGCTAATACTTGTGCGTTTTGTTCCACCTTTCTGTAAGCTTTCTGTAAACCACGACCTAATGTCATCCATTACCAGGTTTCCTAAATTACTTACAGCACAAACATTCACGTCACGCCAGGAAATAGACAGCAAATTACACATCAGTAAAGACTTTTCTTTGGATATTTGGTGGAACAATTCCCGAAGAAAAGGTGAAGTTCATCAGATGGGATGGACGTAAGATATACGCATAACGGTTGCTCGATTTAACTTCTATGTTGTACACACTACAGCAAAGAGAAGCATTCTCACTTCCGTGCCAATTTTGAAGAACTTCCGTGCTGGGGATCACGTCTGGGTTCAGTCTGTTTCTGCTCACGCCGCAGTTCCGTGAACACCAATCATAACTCAGCGAAAGTCCGCTCTCATCTCACGTGGAACTCGTTTCCCTACAGTGGTAGCAGCAGATTGTATCAAACAGGTTACAGCCCCGATTGCTTCTGGAATTGGTTCAATTAAATCACGTTTCTCGTGGTAAACCTTGTTAAGGCTTCGCACGAAGCTTTTAGTCGGAATAAATTGAGCGAAATTGAATTTTTAAACACGGGATACCTTTTTAGGGCTTTTCCATTCCGTAAGCTACGATTCTTTTCCCCAGTAAAAGGACGAAACATTGGAGGCTGTAAATGCAGTAACATACCTACACTCCTCGAAATTGAAATAAGAACACCGTGAATTCATTGTCCCAGGAAGGGGAAACTTTATTGACACATTCCTGGGGTCAGATACATCACATGATCACACTGACAGAACCACAGGCACATAGACACAGGCAACAGAGCATGCACAATGTCGGCACTAGTACAGTGTATATCCACCTTTCGCAGCAATGCAGGCTGCTATTCTCCCATGGAGACGATCGTAGAGATGCTGGATGTAGTCCTGTGGAACGGCTTGCCATGCCATTTCCACCTGGCGCCTCAGTTGGACCAGCGTTCGTGCTGGACGTGCAGACCGCGTGAGACGACGTTTCATCCAGTCCCAAACATGCTCAATGGGGGACAGATCCGGAGATCTTGCTGGCCAGGGTAGTTGACCTACACCTTCTAGAGCACGTTGGGTGGCACGGGATACATGCGGACGTGCATTGTCCTGTTGGAACAGCAAGTTCCCTTGCCGGTCTAGGAATCGTAGAACGATGGGTTCGATGACGGTTTGGATGTACCGTGCACTATTCAGTGTCCCCTCGACGATCACCAGTGGTGTACGGCCAGTGAAGGAGATCGCTCCCCACACCATGATGCCGGGTGTTGGCCCTGTGTGCCTCGGTCGTATGCAGTCCTGATTGTGGCGCTCACCTGCACGGCGCCAAACACGCATACGACCATAATTGGCACCAAGGCAGAAGCGACTCTCATCGCTGAAGACGACACGTCTCCATTCGTCCCTCCATTCACGCCTGTCGCGACACCACTGGAGGTGGGCTGCACGATGTTGGGGCGTGAGCGGAAGACGGCCTAACGGTGTGCGGGACCGTAGCCCAGCTTCATGGAGACGGTTGCGAATGGTCCTCGCCGATACCCCAGGAGCAACAGTGTCCCTAATTTGCTGGGTAGTGGCGGTGCGGTCCCCTACGGCACTGCGTAGGATCCTACGGTCTTGGCGTGCATCCGTGCGTCGCTGCGGTCCGGTCCCAGGTCGACGGGCACGTGCACCTTCCGCCGACCACTGGCGACAACATCGATGTACTGTGGAGACCTCACGCCCCACGTGTTGAGCAATTCGGCGGTACGTCCACCCGGCCTCCCGCATGCCCACTATACGCCCTCGCTCAAAATCCGTCAACTGCACGTACGGTTCACGTCCACGCTGTCGCGGCATGCTACCAGTGTTAAAGACTGCGATGGAGCTCCGTATGCCACGGCAAACTGGCTGACACTGACGGCGGCGGTGCACAAATGCTGCGCAGCTAGCGCCATTCGACGGCCAACACCGCGGTTCCTGGTGTGTCCGCTGTGCCGTGCGTGTGATCATTGCTTGTACAGCCCTCTCGCAGTGTCCGGAGCAAGTATGGTGGGTCTGACACACCGGTGTCAATGTGTTCTTTTTTCCATTTCCAGGAGTGTATTATTAACCACTGTAGTGAACTAATGTGGACTGAGCACATTTAACAAAGAGTAGGAAAAGCAGAGGCCAGGTTGAGATTCACTGGGACCATCTTCAGGACACTCATCAGTCAGGACACTTTACCAAGTAGGAGTAACAAAGCGACAGAGAAAATTCGACAGGAGTGGAGTGTTTCGTCACGGGATAGCTTACTTGGCGTGAGAGAGTTATGCAACAGTTCAACCAACTCCATTGGCATATGCTACAGCAGAGTCGTTGTGCATCATGGAAGATTCACCCCGCTCCCAACGGAGTCGAACAGCATATTACTTCCTACCCTGTACATGTCGCGAATTGACCGCGCCGAGAAAATCAGGGAAATTATATTTCAGACGCAGATTTAACTACCTATAAGAAAAGTAAGAAATGATATTATCAGTAGCAGTACCTTCCACCACACGCTCTACTGTGACTTTCGTAATATACAGGTAGAAGTAATACTGTAATGTCACTGCAATGACCGCATTTGTCAGAACATCATTAAGCCAAATGAAATTGTAAGTGTATGTATGTCTAAAATGTATGGCTTTACAGTTCGCCCACGAGAATCACGCATTTCAATCAACATACTCTTGGTTCGGTAGCCACCACACATTTTGTCATGGAGGATACCTCTGGTATCACATAATAATTTCACCTTTTCTCATTTATTCAGTAGTGGTGGGTGCAAAATACTATTGACTTTAAGTCTTCCTATGTTATCGAATTTCGCGGATCATTCCGGTGTGTGTAGGGGGTGGGATGTAACATGTTGTCTGACGTCCTGGAAAAAATGCTCTCTAAATTTTAACACCAAAGCTTTCCATGGTACAACACGCCTCTCTTGTAGCGTTTGCCAGTGAAGTTTGGTGAACATTTCCGTGAAGTTTCTCCCTTTTACTATGCCCCCAAAGAACAAAATGCGGCACTCTTAACATCCTCAGTCGTGATCAAGAATATGTCGAATGGGTATTCCATCAGTAGGTGGGTTACGTTTCCTCGGGATTCTGAGAATGAACATCATCTAGCTCCCGTTCTTTTTACAATTAGCCTTATGTCGTCGTTCCACACTATGTAGCTCCGAATGGAAGGTCACACATATTGTATGTTTGGAACTATTTCCAGTGATTTATTATTGCTACTGCAATCCTGTAGCAAACGCTATCTGGCCAAAAGCATTCTCACACCACTGTTGTTGTTGTCGTCTTCAGTCCTGAGACTGGTTTGATGCAGCTCTTCATGCTACTCTATCGTGTGCAAGCTGCTTCATCTCCCAGTACGTAATGTAGGCTACATCCTTCTGAATCTGCTTAGTGTATTCATCTCTTGGTCTTCCTCTACAATTTTGTCCCTCCACGCTGCCCTCCAATACTAAATTGGTGATCCCTTGATGCCTCAGAACACGTCCTACCAACCGACCCCTTCTTCTAGTGAGGTTGTGCCACAAACTCCTCTTCTCCCCAATTCTATTCAATACCTCTTCATTAGTTACGTGATCTACCCATCTAATCTTCAGCATTCTTCTGTAGCACCACATTTCAGAAGTTTCTATTCTCTTCTTGTCCAAACTGTTTATCGCCCATGTTTCACTTCCATACATGGCTACACTCCGTACAAATACTTTCAGAAACGACTTCCTGACACTTAAATCTATACCCGACGTTAACAAATTTCTCTTCTTCAGTAACGTTTTCCTTGACATTGCCAGTCTACATTTTATATCCTCTCTACTTCGACCATCATCAATTATTTTGCTACCCAAATAGCAAAACTCCTTTACTACTTTACGTGTCTCACTTCCTAATCTAATTCCCTCAGCATCACCCGAGTTAACTCGACTACATTCCATTATCCTCGTTTTACTTTTGTTGATGTTCATCTTATATCCTCCTTTCAAGACACTGTCCATTCCGATCAGCCGCTCTTCCAAGTCCTTTGCTGTCTCGCACAGAGTTACAATGTTATCGGCGAACCTAAAAGTTATTATTTCTACTCCATGGATTTTAATACCTACTCCGAATTTTTCTTTTGTTTCCTTTACTGCTTGCTCAATATACAGATTGAATAACATCGGGGAGAGGCTACAATCCGAACCACTGCTTCCCTTTCATGTCCCTCGACTCTTATAACTGCCATCTGGTTTCTGTACAAATTGTAAATAGCCTTTCGCTCCCTGTATTTGACCCCTGCCACATTCAGAATTTGAAAGAGAGTATTCCAGTCAACATTGTCAAAAGCTTTCTCTGAGTCTACAAATGCTAGAAAAGTAGTTTTGCCTTTCCTTAATCTATCTTCTAAGATACGTCGTAGGGTCAGTATTGCCTCACGTGTTCCAACATTTCTACGGAATCCAAACTGATCTTCCCCGAGGCCGGCTTCTACCAATTTTTCCATTCGTCTGTAAAGAATTCGCGTTAGTATTTTGACGCCGTGACTTATTAAACTAATAATTAGGTAATTTTCACATCTGTCAACACCTGCTTTCTTTAGGATTGGAATTACTATATTCTTCTTGAAGTCTGAGGGTATTTCACCTATCTCATACATTTTGCTCATCAGATGGTAGAGTTTTATCAGGGTTGGCTCTCCCATGGCTGTCAGTAGTTCTAATGGAATGTTGTCTACTCCCGGGGCTTTGTTTCGAATTAGGTCTTTCAGTGCTCTGTCAAACTCTTCACGCAGTATCGTATCTCCCATTTCATCTTCATCTACATCCTCTTCCATTTCCATAATATTGCCCTCAAGTACATCGCCCTTGTATAGACCTTCTATATACTCCTTCCACATTTCTGCCTTCCCTTCTTTGCTTAGAACTGGGTTTCCATCCGAGCTCTTGATATTCATACAAGTGGTTCTCTTTTTTCCAAAGGTCACTTTAATTTTCCTGTAGGAAGTATCTATCTTACCCCTCGTGAGATAAGCCTCAGCATCGTTACATTTGTCCTCTAGACATGCCTGCTGAGCCATTTTGCACTTCCTGTCGATCTCATTTTTGAGACGTTTGTATTCCTTCTTGCCTGCTTCATTTACTGCATTTTTATATTTTCTCCTTTCATCAATTAAATTCAATATCTCTTCTGTTACTCAAAGATTTCTACCAGCCCTCGTCTTTTTACCTGCTTGATCCTCTGCTGCCTTCACTACTTCATCCCTCAAAGCTACCCATTCTTTTTCAACTGTATTTCTTTCCTGCATTCCTGTCAATCGTTCCCTTATGTTCTCCCTGAAACTCTGAACAACCTCTGGTTTAGTCAGTTTATCCAGGTCCCATCTCCTTAAGTTGTCACTTTTTTGCACTTTCTTCAGTTTTAATCTACAGTTCATAACCGATAGATTGTGGTCAGAGTCCACATCCTCCCCTGGAAACGTATTACAATTTAAAACCTAGTTCCTAAATCTCTGTCTTACCATTATACAATGTATCTGACACCTGTCAGTATCTCCACGTTTCTTCCTCTATGTACATCAAAATTAACGACTAAGTGTGACGTGAGGCAGATCTAGCAGTACAGAAGGAGGTGGGGAACACTGTGTTTTCAGTAGGGTTGCAGTAACAGCTGAATGGGTAGGTCGGGAGAGCTCAGCAACAACGAACGTGGACTAGTCACGGAATGTCACCTGATCAACAAATCCACCAGCGACGTTTCAGCCCTACTGAAGATGCACAAGGTGATTCTAACGATGTGGCTGCGAAATGGAATCTCGAAGTAAAAATCACAGTTCAACAAGACCAGGTAGACCTTGTATATAGACAGTCTATGATCACCGAATATTAAGGGGGTGGTTATAATAATCGCATGAACCGTGAGTACAAAAGTCTTACTAGCAGTCTAGCTAGCAAAATTACAGTACTTAGGGACTGGAAGAAGGAATGTGATAGAATGGTTCATAAGCTCCTCAAAGGCCACGCATCTCTGTAGTCAGTGCTAAGCGACAGTTGAGGTGGTGTAAAGAGCGATGCCATTGGACAGTGAATGACTGGAAACGAATTATTTGGAGGATTAATCACCGTGTTTCTGTGGGAACCTGATGGAAGGATTTGGGTTCTGCCACTGCCTGGAGAACGTTACTTATCGCCATGTGTGTAGTTCCAAGAGCGAAGTAAGGAGGAGGTGGTGTTACGGAATGTATATGTTTTTTGTGGTTGGGTTACTGCCCTTAAGTGCGGAATAATACGAAGACATTTTACATAGTTGTTTACTGCTTACATCAGATGAACATTTCGGAATCGATGTTTGTTTGTAGCACCATGACAACGCATCCTGTCATAAAGCAGCATCTATGACGAAAAGGTATGTGGACAACATAATTCCTGGAATGGACTGGTTCTGTCCGATATTCCGATCTGAACCGAATGGAATACCTTTAGAATGAATTAGAACGTCGATTTCGCTCCACACCTCACAGCCCAAGATCACTACTTTCTCTGGTTTCGGCTCTGGAGAAAGAATGGGTTGCTGCCTCCGCAGACATTCAGGCACCCCACTGAAATTGTCGCCGTCAGAGTCCAAGAGGTAATAAAGGCGAAGGGTGGGCACACCTTATACTACTGTCCATTAACAGGTGTCTGTGTACGTTTGGTTATGAATTGAGGGTTAACTACCAGTCCTTGCATTTTGTGACCAGACAACCTCAAGCAGACGTCATCAATTACACTGTTTATTTAAATTGTGACCAGTGACAGCACTCTCTTCCTCCTTTATTCACAAGTAACTAACTCCCAGGCGTTGCCTGAGTATGTATTTATCACCAATTTATCAACCCATCACCTTCTCCCTCCCCCCCCCCCCACCTCTTTCTATCATTCTCCTCCACATCTCCTCTCTGTCCGTCTGCTACATCCACCTCTCTCTGCTCGTCTTCTTCTCCCCCTCTCTGTCCATTTCCTGCTCTTTCCTTTCTCTGTCTATTTCCTCCTCCTTTCTATTTCCTCCTCCCAATGCCTCAGTCCATTTTCCCCTCTCACATTTCCTTTCTCTCCTCCTTCGCTTTCTCTATCCATATTCTCCTCTGTCCATCTTCTCCTCTCCCATGTCTGTGTCCACCTCCTCTCCCCCCCCCCCTCTGTGCCCGTCCATTTCTTCCTCCACCTTCTCTCACCACATTATCATAGTCTTCCTCCCCCCTCCCCCCATCCCCCTATAATAAGTCTCCAGTTCCTATTCCCACACTATTACTTCCCAGATAGGAAGCAATATGTACAACAAGTTTGGTTGAACTCGATCCAGAGGTTAATTAGGTATACCCGTAGCTTTTACCGTATGTGTACATGTCACAAATTTTTTCACATATTTTAAAAATATATCACAGATGAAATGATCGTATGGCATTTATTGGCCGGGATATCCTCTTCGGGGTTCGGTCGCCGTTTTGCAAGTCTTTTTAGCTGACGCCACTTCGGCGACTTGCGTGTCAATGATGATGAAAATGACGATGAAGCACACATAACACCCAGTTCCCTGCCGGGAATCGAACCCGGCCCCCCTTGCGCGGTAGGCGGTAACGCTACCGCTGCGCTACGGAGGCAGACACTTCACAGTTAAACATGTGGTACCCTCATCACTAGTGAATTTCACCCTGCAGTTTCCTTTCCAGGCAGCTTAATGTTTATGAAGTCATTTCTCTTCAACTGACTGTTGTACAATGATATAATTTTGTAGGTACCGTCAATCGCATATGCAGATATGCAGATACTGTCTACGAAATACACTCTGAATAGAATTAGTACTAAAGAATAAAATAAAAGTTATGTTTGATGCGGCAGTTTTATTGCATGAGTAGTGAAAATGTGTTGAGCGATGTTCAGTGCTCTCATTCCCAAATAATGGCTGGATATAGTCTGGGTATTTGCGCATCGTGAACTACGCTTTTTCACCCCCTTCCCCGCCCCACCCCCCTCTCCTTGAGAGGGAGGTGGTTCTTACCACAACAATGGTTCTTTCCAGAGAGTAAGTGATATGTGTACTAAGCCTGGTTGATATAGATGCAGTGCCTTAGGAGGGGATGTGGAACATATGTACACCCATACATTTTATTATGTTTGGATTTTTTATATCCCTACAGTAAACGGTAATGGTCGTCTAACACTTCCTTGAGATATTGGTGAAGTTACTTTCGCCTTGTTAGTAACGACGTTTTCCGTTTTGTCTGGTAGTAAATACCGAACGAAATCACAAGGCTAGTTCGACAGCCTGTAACATCGTATTTAGTGTAGTAAAATAGCATAAATATTTTCGTTTCAAATTCATCACCCAAGACTCGAGGCGTTCATAGATACATACATTGTAGCATTTATACATTTCTGGAAGTGTTATCAATGACCAGAGCACACAAAACTGTTAATAAATTTAGTTTCAGGCGGGAAAGACAAGGGCAAAATGAAAAAAATTATCATACCAGTAACGGCTTGGGTTTTTATATTATTTCATAACGTGATATTAGGTCCAATATAAGGAAGACTGATGCCTGAGATTAACAAAATCTTCTCGGGCTCCCAACCGCGTGAGATGATTAAAATCCCACGAGATACCTGAAGAAACAGAACATCAAGTGAACCTGTCTCAACAGCGCAAGAAATAATGAGTTGTAAAGTATCATTTAGGGGAAATCTTTGAGAGAGAGTTTATTGCCACATGTAGTGTATCTGCAGTTGTTAGAGCGCATTTTTTTAGTGACGACACCCGAGTCATTGTCGAATTAGATTGCCAACGATCGTGTTTTTCAATTATGTTTCCCATTCACATAATTTTATGTTTCCGTTATGCATATTTCATTGGCAATGTCGTCTCTGGACTAATTTTCTTATCAGTTTTCCATTTAGAGCACTATGCATTTTCGGAGAGCATTAAGCACCAGTCTGACTACTTCCTTAGTTTCATCTAACCATGTTTGTTTGTCTGTTTGTGTATCTTTGGAATGACGGGCATATTTAAATTAGACTATGGAATTTATTTATTCCCTGCTCTCCACATTGATTGAATTTTTGCCTGAAATGTTAATGTTCTCCTCGACAGTTCCAACCCTGTCTCGATTTATCTGTTCCTTGAGTTGCTTACTTAAAAGAAATGCGTTACTCCCCGTGGAATACCATTGTACAGTACTGAATTTTGACCTACCTGAACAAGTAATGATTACAGTGAAATCACTCTCTTCTTCATTTTATCGCTGATATTTTGTAATTCAAGATGTCGGCGGAAGAAAATTCTGACTCCTAATTTGCTAGGGATTAGTCTGTTCCCGTTATTTGTGCTGTTTTCCAGTGCACCACATTCTGGCAAGTACTGCTACCACATGCTTCACAAATTGCTTTGTCTTCTTGTACTTATGGTGTTCTTTTTCAACTTAACCAAACATAACAAACGATGAACCACGATGGGATTATTTGAATGGGACGGAAATCGGTAGGTGTGATGTACGGGCTGTTCAAAAGTCTCTCCGCAGTGCCGTATGATTGTTAGCCGAGCGTGCCATTTGATTGTTCGCCTTCCTGGGTTACATTCCACTGTTTCGTTTCTCTCAGCCAGCGTCAGTAGTATCGTTGGTGTGTGTCGTCACGTGTTTACGTGAACGTTTAAGTTTAGTTCATTTGTTTATTTGTTTCGTTTTTGTCTCTGCTAAAATGCTAACCATTGAAGAACATGTGTTTTTAGCCGAACAAGTGTTCAAAGCTGATGGTAAATACACTGTTTCAGTTCGTCAGACATTTAATTCAGTTTTCCCCGGAGACAACACTCCCACATCACGATAATGTGCGAGATTTGATGAACAAATTTCGAAGTATGTGTTCAGTGACAGATGCACCGAGAAGTGGTCGTCCTAGCGTTTTGTCTGAGGATAATTCCGATAAAATGTCCATGAGTCCGAACAAGGCAGTAAGAAAACTCGCCCAGGAAATCGATGTTAGTGTCGGAACGGCCCACACAGCTGTAAGGCCCATGCAAAATGACAGTCGTGCAAAAGACTGCATTATTGTTAATGGTTCAAAAATTTCGTACAACAAAATGGAAGGGATATTCTTAATGAATCGTTTTTCACTGATGAGGCGTTGTTTCAGTTATCCGGGTACACGATCTCGCAAAATTCTCGTATGTGGAGTACTGCAAATCCATTGTGTATTCATGAGGAACCACTTCATTCTGTGAAAATAGGAGTTTGGATTGCAATTTCTAGACGTCGGATTGTGGGTATCATATTTTTCAACGAAACAATAAACGCACAACGATACTGCAGTGATATTCTTTACCCATTCATAGCAGAACTTGTGTTAAGTGAAATACTGAACGGTTATTTTCAACAAACTGGTGCAACCGCGCATACAGCTTCCGTTTCCATGTCACTGGTTGCTGATATTTTTTGTGATCGCATAATTTCACAGGGACTTTGGCCTCCACAATCACCTGAGCTGGCACCACCTGACTTTTTCTTCTGGGGTGCAGCGAAAGCAGCTGTCTATAAAAACCGTCCAAAATACATCGAGGAATTGAAAACTGCAATATCCACTTTCACTACTTCTGTTGCAGAAGAAATGTTACAGCTTGTGTTTGGAAACATGATTAGACGAATTGAATCGTGTATTCAACAACAGGGGGGACACTTTCAACATTTAACGTGAAAATTTGTAAGTAAAAATGAATATTCAATAAATTAATAACTTGTATTTCACTGAGTTTCATTTCGGTACATTCACTGCGGAATACGGCACGCGCGGCTAACAATCATACAGCACTACGGAGAGAATTTTTGAACACCCCGTATATGTGCAGACAAACAAATGATTACATTTTCAGAAAAAAATTGATGATTTATTTAAGAGGAAGAGCTTCATAACTTAAGCAAGTCAATAACACGTTGGTCCACCTCTGGCCCTTGTGTAAGCAATTATTCTGCTTGGCGTTGATTGATAGTTTTGTTGGATGTCCTCCTGAGAGACAATGTGCCAAATTCTACTCAATTGTCGTGTTACATCGTCGGAATCCCGAGGCAGTTGGAAGGCCCTGGCGAGAAATCCGGCGACCTTGCTGGGCCAGGTAGGATCTGACAAGGGCGAACACAAGCAGCAAAAAGTCTCTCTGTGTGAGAGCGGGCATTATCTTGCTGAAAGGTAAGCCAAGGAAGGTTTGCCACAAAGGATAACAAAACAGGGCGTAGAATATCGTCGACGTACCGTTGTGCTGATGGTTGCCGCAGATGACAACCAAAGAGGTCATCCTATGAAATTTAATGACACCCGAGACCATCAGTCAGGGTTCTCGGACAGTATAGCGGACGAAGCCACTTTGGTATCCCATTACTGACTGGAGCTTCTCCAAATAAGTCTTCACTGGTCTTTGAGGCTCACTTCAAAGAGGGACCCGTCACTGAACAAAATTCTACTCCAGTCAGTGAGATTCCAGGACTCAGTTTTTAGAGAGATTATTGTTATCCCTTCCTTTCGTCTACCGCCTATTATTCTGCTTGTTACTAAAATAGAAATTTACATATAGTAGATGCAGGCAATTTGCCCTCATCGAACCCACACCCCTCCCCGACACGGCATCGAGCGGGCTGACGCACTGGTAAAACAGCGTACCCGAGATGACGATGGTTCTAATCTCCGTCCGACCATACAGGTTTACATCGTCTGTGTTTTTCCTAAATCTCTTAAGGTGAGCAGAAGGACGGCAGATTTACAGCCTTAACTGCATCTGTAAACACCTAACTGTCGATGAGCTGCTATACCGTAATCTTCCTGCCCCTACCCTCACCCCATTTAGACCCAGGTATTCGACATGAGTCCCTTGCTTTTCAGGGAAACACTCGAACTGGAAATTCCGTCCTAAATAATCCGAATTGAAAACTTTTTGCCCACTCACAATTCGCAGGCATTTCGTAGAAAGTCATCTCGATGTCTACAGTGGTTCGTCCAGATCTCTCGTGCATAAAATCAAAGACGAAAAGATAAAGAACTATTGTGTTTTGTTTGGAGATGTTTTCAGCGATGGATTGCAAAATTTGGAAAAATTTAAATCTTTTTATACCACTGCATTTTCTCATTTTTAAACCAAAGTGAACGTTACATTATGGCCAACGAAGACAGTGGTTCGACTACATTTCATTCAACTTCTCTAAAGAGCAACATACAACTGATAATTGCAGTGTTTTCAAAATCCATCATTTTGCTGCTGCTAGAATTCGTTTCACAATCAAGGCTTGAGGTACCACTCCTTCTTTACATGTGTAAAGGAGAAAGTTCCTCTTTGTCTCTTTGGTCGAGACCTCTCAAAAGAAGAAAAATTATAATCACTCGAAACGTTTCTCTTTGCTGGAATAACAGAGCCTAATGTGCGAGATGAGTCTTCTAGGACCTCTGACTGATGCACCTTCTTCAGTGTTTACTAAATTGTGATAGAATGCCCTTGGCTAGAAGCTGCAATCCTCATTGAAGGAAAATGGGATAAGAAGTTCCGCCTTATGCAAGACACCTTTTCCCTTTTGTTTCACTCATACATGTTTCAGCACTTCTGTGCTATCGTCAGTTGGTTCTATTTTTATTTTTAACTGTAAATTTGTTGTTAACATACAACACCATGTATGGGTGAAAAAAAAGAAAAAAAGTGTCATGCATAAGGCGGAACTTCTCATCCAATTTTCTTAGCAATCACGGAGACAAGAAGAAGAACTGCACCACAAGATGATTAAATCATTGAAGGAGTTTGTGTCATGTTTGTTTCATCTGTTTTAGAAGCAAATAACAACAATATGTTCCATTTTGTGAAGTTGTGTAGTTTCTCAAAGGTTTTGTAAATATTTTTGGAAGTTAACTTTGTGTAATTTTCGCTCCAGCTTCAAACATTTTTCTAGGAATACCTTTATCCCCAGCGTCTTCCGTCTCGTCTTACATCTAATTGCTCGTATAACTCGTAAAAGAGGAACAAATCCTACTATGCAGGTATTACATATGGTAATTTTACATACTGGTTTCGAAGCATTACAACCTCATTTTCACTTCGATTTTGAACACTGCAAATGGAGGTAGGCACTTTGATACCAGTCTCAAAACATACATACACTGACTGACAAAAAAGCGTGAAGCACCGACAAGACATTGTCGTATGTAAATGTAATTTCGCACACGGACACAACGTCAACGAGTGCGTGAATTATTAAAGTCACTATTCTCCGTGACGGATAGAACGGCCACCAAAGTTGAGTTGTCACCATTCTAGGTAGTGCAATAGAAGGGATTTGCACAGCATCAGATGCTGAGTGATCACTCTGAAGGATATGAGATGTCACCAGTGTTACCAGCTCCTAGCAGAGTCTGAAATACGACTCACTGTGCGCCGTACTTGGCCGACTGGTCGAATCGTGCAATATCTAGATGTGTGAGGCATTCTGATGTGACAGTAGCCCCATATGGAGTGCATGGGAACGTGAGCGCATGTATACTCGTTGTCAAGGGACCGGTCAACCACGTTTGGCCACTACAAGGGAGAATCGCTGTACTGTGCACCTTGTATATCGTAACCCCTTCAAATCTGTGTCTGCCATCCGAAAGCAAGTTAAGACTCCCTGCAAAATTCTGTATCATTCCACATCATCTATATCTACATCTACACAGATACTCTGCATGCCAACATTCGGTGCCTGGCAGAGGGTACCCTGTACCAATACTAGTCATTTCATTTCCTGTTCCACCGGCAGGTAAAGCGAGGGAAAAACGACTGTCTATATGCTTCATATGAGCCTTCATTTCTCGTACCTTATCTCTGTTAACCTTCCGCGAAATATGTATTGGTGGAATAGAAACGTCCTGCAGTCAGCTTCAAATGCCAGTTTTCTAAATTTCCCGTTTACTGTCCCTCGAAAAGAACGCCGCCTCCTCGCCAGGGATTCCCTTCAGAGCTCCTGAATAATCTCCATATTACTTGCATACTGTTCGAACCTACTGTTAACATTTCTAACAGCTCACCTCTACACTGCTTCATTGACTTTCTTTAATCCGACCTAGTGCGGATCCCAACACTCGGTCAGTAGTCAAAATTCATCGCACCAGCGACTATATACGGTCTCCTTTGCAGATGAACTACACTCTCCCAAAACTCTCCCAATAAACCCAAGTCGACAATTCGTCTTCCCTACAACAATCCTCACATGCTAGTTCCATTCCATATAGCTTTTGCAACGTTACGGCCAGATGTATAATGACGCGTCAAGCAGCTCAGTACTAATTATGTATTCTAACATTATGAGTTTGTCTTACCTACTCATCTGCATTAACTTACATTTTTATACATTTAGTGCTACCTACATTCATCACATCAACTAGAAATTTCGTCGAAGTAATCTTGTATCCTCCTACAGTCACTCAACGACGACAGCTTTTCATACACCGTAACGTCGTCATCGAACAGCTGCAGACCCCTTACGCTTTCCGTCGGATCATTTATGTATGTATAGAACAGCAGCAGTCCTGTCACACTTCCATGGGGGCACTGTTGACGATACCCTTGTCTCTGATGAACACTTGCCGTCGAGAAAAACGTACTGGGTCCTATTACGTAAGAAGTCTTCGAGCCACTCAAGTATCTAGGAACCTACTCCATATGCACATACTTTCTTTAACAGTCTACAGAGTGACACCGTGTCAAATACTTTTTGGAAATCTGGAAATGTGTGATCTAACTGTAGCCCTTCATCTGCATTTCGCAGTATTTAATGTAAGAAAAGGACAAAAGGACAAGCTGAGTTTCGCATGAGTGGTACTTTCTAAAACAATGCTGATTCGTAGTCTGAAACTTTTTGGTCTCAAGAAAATGTATTATAATCTAACTTGTCCACGAGACTCAGAGGGCCATAGACACCGGGTTCCCAGGTGGATGCCGTGTTTCTTGACTTCTGCAAGGCGTTTGATACAGTTCCCCACAGTCGTTTAATGAACGAAGTAAGAGCATATGGACTATCAGACCAATTGTGTGATTCGATTGAAGAGTTCCTAGATAACAGAACGCGGCATGTCATTCTCAATGGAGAGAAGTCTTCCGAAGTAAGATTCATTTCAGATGTGGCGCAGGAGAGTGTCGTAGGACCGTTGCTATTCACAATATATATAAATGACCTTGTGGATAACATCGGAAGTTCACTGAGGCTTTTTGCGGATGATGCTGTAGTATACCGAGAGGTTGTAACAATGAAAAATTGTACTGAAATGCGGGAGGATCTGCAACGAATTGATGCATGGTGCAGGGAATGGCAATTGAATCTCAATGTAGACAAGTGTAATGTGCTGCGAATACATAGAAAGAAAGATCCTTTATCATTTAGCTACAATATAGCATGTCAGCAACTGGAAGCAGTTAATTCGATAAATTATCTGGGAGTAGGCATTGGGAGTGATTTAAAATGGAATGATCATATAAAGTTGATCGTCGGTAAAGCAGATGCCAGACTGAGATTCGTTGGAAGAATCTTAAGGAAATGCAGTCCGAAAACAAAGGAAGTAGGTTACAGTACACTGGTTCGCCCACTGCTTGAATACTGCTCACCAGTGTGGGATCCTTGCCAGATGGGGTTGGTAGAAAAGATAGAGAAGATACAACGGAGAGCAGCGCGCTTCGTTACAGGATCATTTAGTAATAGTGATCGCGTTACGGAGATAACAGATAAACTCTCTGCAAGAGAGACGCTCACTAGCTCGGTACGGGCTTTTGTTGAAGTTTCGAGAACATACCTTCACCGAGGAGTCAAGCAGTATATTGCTCCCTCCTACGTATATCTCGCGAAGAGACCATGTGGATAAAATCAGAGAGATTAGAGACACACAGAGGCATACCGACGATCTTTCTTTCCACGAACAATACGAGACTGAAATAGAAGGGAGAAGCGATAGAGGAACTCAAGGTACCCTCCGTCACACACTGTCGGGTGTCTTGCGGAGTGTGGGTGTAGATGTAGATACATCTACATCTACATGATTACTCTGCAATTCACACTTAAGTGCCTGGCAGAGGGTCCATTGAAACATTTTCATATATACTTCTCTACTATTCCACTCTCGAATGGCGCGTGGGAAAAAGGAACACCTACATCTTTCCGTTCGAGCTCTGATTTCTTTTATTTTATTATGATGATCTTTTCTCCCTACGTAGGTGAGTGTCAACAAAATATTTTCGCATTCGGAAGAGAAAGTTGGTGATTGAAATTTCGTAAATAGATCTCACCGCAAAGAAAACCGCCTTTGTTTCAGTGACTGCCACCCCAACTCGCGTATCATATAGGTGACACTCTCACCCCTATTGCGCGATAACACGAAACGAGCTGCTCTTCCATGCACTTTTTCGATGTCCTCCGTCAATCCTACCTGGTAAGGATCCCACGCCGCGCAGCAATATTCTAGCAGAGGACGGACGAGTGTAATGTAGGCTGTCTCTTTAGTGGGTTTGTCGCATAAGTGTTCTTCCAACAAAGCGCAGTCTTTGTTTCGCCTTCCCCACAATATTATCTATGTGGTCTTTCCAATTTACGTTGCTCATAATTGTAATTCCTAGGTATTTAGTCGAATTGACAGCCCTTAGATTTGTGCGATTTATAGTATGTCCAAAATTTATCGGATTTCTTTTAGTACCCATGTGGATGGCCTCTCACTTTTCTTTGTTTAGTGCCAATTGCCACTTTTCGCATCATACAGAAATTATCTCTAGATCATTTTGTAATTGGAATTGATCGTCTGATGATTTTACTAGACGGTAAATTACAGCGTCATCTGCAAACAGTCCAAGGGAGCTGCTCAGATTATCGCCTAGATCATTTATGTAAATCAGGAACAGCAGAGGGGTTGTGACACTACCTTGCCGAACGCCAGATATCACTCAGATTATGTTCAAAAATTCTGAGGCAAACGAGTGTTCGTCGAAGGCTTGCAGCAGCAGGATTAAGGAATCATCGTACCGTACGTAGACTGCCGCTAACACCAAACAAAAACGGCTGCGTGTGGCGTGCTACTGTGACCGGGAAGCTCGGACTGCTGACAAATGGCGTCGCATTGTGTTTAGCGATAAATCGAGGTTCAGCACTACTGCGGATCACCGATGTCGCCGACTATGCTTGTGATCTGCGGAGAGGTCACATTTTTTCAAAATTTTGGAGAGGCAGAGTGATGTTACTCCTGGGGCCTTGGTGTGACAGCCACCCGATATGAATTCAGGTCACGGTTGGAGAGGGTGGTCTCATCTGGCAAGGTGCTTGTAAATTTGACTCGATTTCGTGAGCACTGAAATAACGCAGGTAGCCTCATCAGTTACATTTAGCTTTATAACGCCTCTTCTTATTGATGATTTGGTTTGATTTGTATTTCGCCTTGGCTAAAACTCGGCGACAGTCGGTAGAGTTTTGAGGAAGTTATCAAGTTGCGATGACGATGTTACACAAAATAACAGTGCTGAACCGAAATGTCGACGTTCGTGAGATATTTACTTCACCAAGAATCGTAATTAATCGTTCGTAATCGATTTTTAACTGATAATATTGAAATATTAATGATAAAACCAATACATTCACATCCACAACAAATTCCCTACAAGCTGGTCGTAATTTCAAGTACCTAAGAAATCGTAACTGTGGGCTTGTTATTTGAGTCAATGATTCTACACAAGCGCCAGGCGCTATAGTCAAATATTATCGCTGCGCTTAATTATTACTCGGGAGTTTCATGTGAATAATTTGATAGAATTTTAAATCACAGATGCACGACTTGGCACGAGAGGGTGTTTTATTGCACAATATCAGTCACTTCCAACCCGAGCCTTGAGTAGAAAACTTTCCCAGGTGTTGGGGGGCTTTAAATTACATGCTTCGGACCTATCACTGAAGTTCCATAAACCACTGGCTATTATGAATGAAAATTGTCTATCAGTGTTCGTTGCCTGCATCACTGTCTAAGTAATGTTTAGTTCAATTATCTCGTCAAAAGTTCACTTTATTCTGGTAAGTAAAAGTGCTACGTTCGAATTCTAATGCCGTGATATTTGAAGTTAGAAGATCGTATTACTGCGTCATAACAGATCGCAATTATTCAATCTCAAAAACAGTCTAAGCGCGCCTACATGTACGACCTGCTTCGGCTAACTCTCTTAACGTAGTGACAATGCATTGAATTATACTTAGTCATTACTCACGATTCCCAAAGAGTACTCACACGGAGTATTCTTTGGGATCGTTGGTTCTACTTTGCGAAAATTTATGCTGATTTTGCGATTTATTATGATTTTGATTTTAAATTTATTGAAATTTAATCTTTCTTTCGTAGATTGCTAAATTGTCAAGTCTTAGATTCCTGATTTAATTACTTGTTATTGTCCTAAAAATAGTTATAAATGGAACTTCGTTCGCTTATTCACTTTTCTGGGAATTTGGGACTTGGGGAGAAAGCTTTGGGGTATTGGGGGCTAATTTTTGATTTTTGTTTCTCGTCCGAGGAAGTGGCATTACAGCTTCTCCCTTCTCTTTGGGAGCTTAACTTCTTTGGCAGACGCTGTGGAATGTATACCCACTACTAGATCCACTTTGCTTCAACGAGGACGTTTTACGCCAACAGGAGGATCACGGCCGCCGCCTGCAGGCGGAAGCCCTTTCGGCGCAGGTGGCAGGCCGAGTACGTCCGCCCCCGGCGCAGGGGTGGGGGCGGGTTCTGGTGCGGCCCCCGGCGGTGGCGCCGATCTGTTCGGCGGCAACGACGACTTGTTCGGCGACTTCGGCACAGGAGGCGGTCCGAGCGCCGGCGGCGCGGGGGCGGGATCTGCGCTCGGCGGCGCCGGGGGTGGAGCGACCAGGCCCCCAGGCGGAGGCAGCGGATTCGGCGGCGACGACGACCTCTTCGGAGCAGGTCAGAGTCTTCTCTGTCTGCAGGCGACATAGCGTCAACTTAGTACTCTCACTTCACGAACCCCTCGTTGCAATCTGCTGGTTACTGTTGATGGAACACTTCGCATCTGGGAAAATCATGTGACTGAAGTGTACTCAGAGCTACGCTGTTTCTCTGTAGGTGGAAGATTCACCCACGAACTGAAAATTTGTAGCTGAGACTATGACTAATAAATCAGTTACTGTGAATACAGTTTCTTTTTAATTCCATCCCAAAAAAGGAAGTGCAGAACAATATATAAATTGCTTCCAAAATGTTGGTGAGCAATGTCATAAGACTGAGGAAACAGAAAAAAAAACATAATATTACTTATGTAATTACGACTCCAAAACAGCTGCCAAATTAGATCGTTTTATTCGTAACTATACGCCTATTTCACAAAACAGCCATCGTCCTATTATCTGTAAGTAAATAGTACATAATTTTTATACAATGTTTTTAACATCATAGTAAAACTTTAACTGGGAAACATTATTATAAAATTTGATACACACATCAGATGGGTTTGACGTCATACAGTATCGTGATTCTGTGGCTGTCTCTTTAATTGCGCTCCATTAGTATTCTTGGAGAAATAATGCTTCGTTATATTAGACATGATTTGTTATTTTTTTTTAGGACAATAATTATGTGACATTATCTGACAGATAAATTCTACACATGTCAGATGAGTAGAAACTTCAGTATTAGATACCGAAAAACACATTAGATCTACTATTTTCTACCACTTTTAAACCGAGCAACACACAGCAAATAATTTAGAACAAGCTATCCAGATTCTACATGCAACATCCAAAAGGCAACTGATGAACATTTTGGAAGAGACGGAGCTGTATTTACATACTCACAACTATCCACTAAAAATACTATAGAGCAAATCTACTGAAAACACAAAAAATATCGGAAACTTTACTGAAATTATCGATCAAGAAAAGGATAGACACACAAAATGTAACGAATCAACCAGGGCTTAGAGATGGACTTCATATCCACACGTTTTGTGATTCTGTCACTGTCTCCCTGTTTTAATTACTCTCAACTGGTATTCCTCGACTAATAACGGTTTGTTATACTAAAAGTGACTTGTTATCTGATATAATTTTGAGATTTTGTTTCTTTTCTTTAGAGTAATAAGTATGTGACATTATTTGAGAGATTTACCAGCTATTTGTATGGCTACAATCAGTTTTGTTTATAATCCTCTAATTTCGAAAATCTTTGCTAGGGGTATCGTTGGCGATCTTCTGTAATCTCTGGTTGTTTCGTAATATTTTGTGTGTCTATCCTGTCCGTGATCGATAATTTCAACAACGTTTTCCTTATTTTCTTTTCTGTTTTCAGTAAATTTGCTGATTAAGTATTTTTAGTGGATAGCTGTGTGTATGTAAGTAAATTTTCATCTCTTCCAAGATTTTCGTTAGTTGTCCTTTGGATGTTGCGTGTAGAATATGCGTAACTTATTGTAAATTATCTGCTGTGTTTTGCTGTGTTTTTGAGTGGTAGAAAAAAGTAGATCTAATGACTTTTTCGGCAGCTAATACTGAAGTTTCCACCCATCTAATATATCTTGGGTGTATGTTAGATAAGGTGTCACATAATTATTGTTCTAAAGGAAAGATAACAAACCATATCTAATATCTATATATTCTCCAAGAATACTAATGGATTACAACTGAAGAAAAAGCAACACAATCACAATAGTGTATGACGTCAGACCCATCTGATGTGTGAAACAAATTTTATAATAATAATTTCTAATTAATATTTATCCATAATTTTAGAAATATTGTACCAAAATTATATACCATTTACTTACAAAAAACCTCTCGATGGCTATTTGCCGCAGTATGTCTACAGTAAAGAATAAAACGACCTGACTTGGCAGCGTTTTTGAATCGTTATTACAAATGTCCTTAATCAGCGGGCCCAAAAGACTATATATAAAAATCCTTTTCGCTTTTTTTGTCTTCTTGAAAATTATATTATTATATGAACATGGGCCCTTTTTCCATATTTTCCTTTGGCTGCAATACATTTTTACATGTTACGTGCATGATATATGTACTTTAAAATAAATGTTTTTTTGTTATTTAAGGCAGTTAATTTGATTTGTGAACCAGTATACAATATTACATTTTTCTTCTACTTGGCTTCCTGATCAGAAGGAACCATGCACTTGAGTATCATAGTTTCCGTTAATATTGCAGTGCGTTTTTTCATATATGTACCGATTCCACATACCACGGAGCTAATAGTATCGCACGCCTCATTTACTAAAATTGTTCACGAGTTCATAGCTGCAATATTTGTATTCAGGAAAATCTCACCTACAACAGTACTACAACTGCATTCGAAAATCAGTGATCATTCCACGCTCGGCAATAAATTCTCTGTCATTGACTTGCACTCATTGTGCCGGTATCTCTTCTGCAGAGTTCAAGTCGGCGGTGTTGGAAGCTACATAACTGCTATACTATCTGTACCGTACACGAGAAGGTATGTTTGTAGTTCGTTCACAGTTCCCAACAAAAGGAGGAGGCTACTTATTATTACGTACATCGGAGTGTTTTCCTGTGATGTCAAATCTGTTCTGGATCTACGTTTATATTTATACTTCTCAAATGTTTCGTAATGTAGTAAAAGGTTATCACACATACTCTAGTGCAATCATTTTTCCCATTACTGTTTAATTCGTAGACGGCACATGGGAGGAAAGATTGTCGGTAACAACGCTATTCTACCGCATTTTGTCTACATTTTCTCTCACGATCATTAAACAAAGTACGGGATGTAAATAGTAGAATGTTTCCCGTATATACTTTTGCTTGTATACCTTCATTGCCGTCGGACATTTACTTCTAGATTAACTCGAGGCTGATTCCCGCGAGTGACTACTAATCGTATAGTCAAACAATATTAGTCTCTTCATCTATTTATGATCATTTAATTTATTTTTGTTGAGGGTCAGATCACAGTTTTTTGCATCAAACGCTGATCAGCTGCCAGGTCCTTCATGCACGTCGTTCTGTCTGGAAGCGAGACACAAGGTACTTCCACTTACTTTGAACGACACAAGTAATACGTTGTATTTGTTACGAAGCCTTCTGTAGAGATATGCCATAGGCTCGTATTTCGTTTACAAGACGACGATGCGAGACCTATGTCTTTCGGGAAGTCCAGAATCAAATCATGGCGTATTTTCTGCCCCTTAGCTCTAGTGAAGGAACTGAGCAGATAAATTTTATTTTATTTTATTTTATTTTATTTATTTATTTACTTAACCTGGCAAGATTAGGACCGTCAGGTCCTCTCTTACATCGAACCAGGCATTCTACTTATTTTGCTTTCATATATTTTAGTAGGTATGGTGAACTACGTCTAGTAAACTAAAGCAGTGCACTGCCCGTTAAGATACTTTGATAACGAGACTAGTTCTAGTGAGGAATTGTGATGCTATCGGGCTCGATGATCTAATCTACGTTAATTACATCTGTCATTTACAGGTGTAGCCAACTCCAATCAGACTAACTTAAATAATAGACTTGAGCATAAGCCGTGAACAGAAATTAAGGAATTGGGGGAACAAGTTGCAGAGTGTAAAGAAAAATATTGTAATTACTTCTTTTTCTATAAAATTACGTCCGCTGCAACACAGTGAAATTGATTGCATTTATTCACAATAGGACTCATTAATTGGCGTTTTATGTAGGTTAAATGCAACTATTACCTGTTTGATATGATTTACAACATTTAAGGACTATAAGACTCTACGGACTGTAAGACGCACCTTAATTTTTAAGTAAATTAAAAAAAAACATTTTAAAGATTTTTATTATTAGATTGTAAAACCGGACAAAAAAAAAAAGATTCGTAGTTTATAAAACCGATATGATCTTTAAAAGCTCTCAAGATCGTCATCTGAACTTTCTTCTTCTTCCTCTTTTTCTTTTTCCTTTTCATCGTCATCATTGTCCTCTTCACATATAAGATGGTCGTCACTCCTTTAAGAGAGTTATTTATGCCGCACTTTTTGAAAGATTTAAAAATAACGTCTTCTCCCACTCTAGACCACGACTGTGTTATCCACTGACACACTTGTCTGATTGGAGGTCCTCTCTCACACAAACTTTAAATGGTTTATTTATCGAGACATCAAGGGGGTGCAACTGCGAAGTCCTCTCAGAATATCAGCATCCCATATTTCCATGCCTCAATTTCACTTTCACAGCATTTTCCAAGTGACTACTAAACTGATCTGGCACAAGAAGAGAAATATTCTTCTACAAAGCACCATTCATTCTTCCCACACTATGTTAATCCATAATTTCATACCACCCAACCCCTTTCATGTACGTGAACAACAACTGGCGGTATTTCAGAAGGTTTTGGCACTGTTTTTCAATTGAAAACGATCGTTGGATAGTTTAGTGCCATCAGCACAACATGAAATAACGGCAGTAAAGTGCATTTTTTTGGGTCCACTTCTTTTCGTAGTTGCAGTTTTAGCACCTATCAGGCAACAGTTCTACAGGGCTATTACAAATGATTGAAGCGATTTCATAAATTCACTGTAGCTCCATTCATTGACATATGGTCACGACACAATACAGATACGTAGAAAAACTCATAAAGTTTTGTTCGGCTGAAGCCGCACTTCAGGTTTCTGCCGCCAGAGCGCTCGAAAGCGCAGTGAGACAAAAGGGCGACAGGAGCCGAGAAAGCGTATGTCGTGCTTGAAATGCACTCACATCAGTCAGTTATAACAGTGCAACGACACTTCAGGACGAAGTTCAACAAAGATCCACCAACTGCTAACTCCATTCGGCGATGGTATGCGCAGTTTAAAGCTTCTGGATGCCTCTGTAAGGGGAAATCAACGGGTCGGCCTGCAGTGAGCGAAGAAACGGTTGAACGCGTCCGGGCAAGTTTCACGCGTAGCCCGCGGAAAATTGGCTCATGCCACAACTGGAGACCGACAGCGCCGACTTCATCTTTCAACAGGATGGTGCTCCACCGCACTTCCATCATGATGTTCGCCATTTCTTAAACAGGAGATTGGAAAACCGATGGATCGGTCGTGATGGAGATGATGATCAGCAATTCATGTCATGGCCTCCACGCTCTCCCGACTTAACCCCATGCGATTTCTTTCTGTGGGGTTATGTGAAAGATTCAGTGTTTAAACCTCCTCTAACAAGAAACGGGCCAGAACTGCGAGCTCGCATCAACGATGCTTTCAAACTCATTGATGGGGACATGCTGCGCCGAGTGTGGGAGGAACTTGATTATCGGCTTGATGTCTGCCGAATCACTAAAGGGGCACATATCGAACATTTGTGAATGCCTGAAAAAACTTTTTGAGTTTTTGTATGTGTGTGCAAAGCATTGTGAAAATATCTCAAATAATAAAGTTATTGTAGAGCTGTGAAATCGCTTCAATCATTTGTAATAACCCTGTATTACTCGTCCCATCAAATGTCAGAGGAGTTTCGTCCATATTCGCTATTTGGCTTAGTTTCGCGTTGGTTTTCTTCCGATGTTGAATAATAAATGGATGGAAAGATAATATTTTCTCTTCGTACTCTCTTAGTATTTTCTGAGATATTTTGGTTCTGATTCGCATACTAAGTCCATGACGTTATATAAACCTGTAGCACCGACCAACTCCAGATATGAAGACAGTTAAATTCCACTGCAGAGCTAGTTTACGAGCATGTATTTAAATAATTTTTTGTATTAGTTCCAATGCCATTTTGACGGTGTACATGAATCTATTACAGTAGCTTATATTCTAGTTTTGGCCATTTTACATTAAGTCCTTTATTTCCACATTTAATCTTCCTCACTTTTTTCAGTTCTTTTTTACTAGCTCGCCAATGGCGAATGACTTTTTCTGTTGGCGGAGGGCCGAAATGCCACTCAGTTGCTCCGTTTCCATGTTCTTCTGCATATGCTATTACTTTTAGTTTACAGTCCACGTCATAGGAATACCTTTTATTTTTTCCATTACGAAATTAGCTACTAACAAGAATATTCTATTGTTACCAATAACTCAAATCAGTTTCAGTTCAAGTTCACTGGCACCGTGGACGGCAATGACGCATCATAGGCTAGACAGTGTTCTTCCTTTGTGACGGTGGGGTGGGCGGGAGACAGTATTAGCAAGCTTGTGAATCCCCGAAACTCATGTTCGTGGCATCGGTGCACTGCCGTGCCAGTTGAATCCAATGTTGACAGGTAGAGAGAGGTTTCCCGCGGCAGCGTCTTATAGACAATAAAATACTCTATAGTACCATTAACTAGTTTCGGAGTCCCTGCAGGCATATCATCAGATGGAAGTATTACGGAAACGTTACAGGTATTCTCAGACTACGTGCAAGTAGACGCTAGCGTCGCTGTGATAGCACTGTCTCTTGGTGTGCATATAAAATTAATTCCGATAACGTGCTGTACTTTTCAGCCAATGTGTTACTTTAAAACCAACTGCAGCTAAATAGTGTGTTTGTGTGTGTGTGTGTGTGTGTGTGTGTGTATGTGTGTGTGTGTGTGTGTGTGTGTTTACTGGTCAACAGGCTGATATATGAACTATCGGAATTAATATGTCGTGTACAACAGGGGACAGAGCAATCGCCACGATGCTAGCGTGTGACTGTACACGGACCAGACAACACTTGCAATGTTCACGTAACGCCTACATGTGATGATGCACTGGCTCGAAGACTAGTTAACGGTACAATAAGTCGTATCAAATTTATAAATCGTGTGGTTGCATATCATACCTACATAAAGTGAAATCACAATCGCAGTTCGTCAAACACTACGAATTTAACGAACTTGCTAATACCTTAACTTTGTACAGCAACGTAACTAATGCGTTTCAATTGGACATACAGATTTAAAAACAATAAAATTCCATTATATTAATGATAATATTCGTGAAAGATTTTAAACTGTGTGTTGGACTAGAAATTAACATATAGCATCGCTTTTCACGCTCAACCCTTTCACGAAGTTCGCTATCCAGGCACATCTCATACTCCGCCCTCACAGTTTAACTTCCGCCAGTATCTCTGTTCAACTTCTCAGACTTTACAAATACCCTCTTGCATTCGCTACTGCTCGACCATTCCTGGATGCCGTAATCAAATATCCTAGGCGCATGCTAGGGGTTCTATACAGTGAAAAGTGCTATGTAATCTGGTAACCTCATAATAACATTCTTATTGGAATGACATTTTTACTCTGCAGCGGAGTGTGCGCTGGTATGAAACTTCCTGGCAGATTAAAACCGTGTGCCGGACCAAGACTCGAACTCGGGACCTTTGCCTTTCGCGGGCAAGTGCCCTACCAATTGAGCTACCCAAGCACGGCCCACGCCCCACTCTCACAGCTTTACTTCCGCCAGTACCTCATTTCCTACCTTCCAAACTTTACAGAAGCTCTCCTGCGAACCATGCAGGACTAGCAACCCTGAAAGAAAGGATATTGCGGAGACATGGCTTAGTCACAGCCTAGGTAATGTTTCCAGAATGACATTTTCACTCTGCAGCGGAGTGTGCGCTGGTATGAAACTTCCTGGCAGATTAAAACTGTGTGCCGGACCGAGACTCGAACTCGGGACCTTTGCCTTTCGCGTGAAAGTGCTCTACCAACTGAGCTACCCAAGCACGACTCACGCCCGTCCTCACAGCTTTACTTAAGCCAGTACCTCGTCTCATATCTTCCAAACTTCACAAAAGTTCTCCTGCGAGCCTGGTAGAGCACTTGCCCGCGAAAGGCGAAGGTCCCGAGTTCGAGTCTCGGTCCGACACACAGTTTTGATCTACCAGGAAGTTACAACATTCTTATTGTTACTTATTAAAGATTTTGAAACACATGGGACGCATCAGCGCATCTCATAATCAGGCAGCGAACTGCGTTCTGAGATTTCTTTTGCGCTGGTCATGACTTTCCACCTGCACTAGGTGCGTAACAGAAATGATTCTGATTAATCATAACTGCTCATATTCATGAATAGAGTCTTAAAAGACGTTACAGGAGTATCTAGCACTTGAGTGCAACTAGTATGAGTACATACCAAAACTTCTGCAGCAAAAATCTCGTTTCCTCCTGGCAGTATGCAGTAATTCCACCTGGGCGGGTCATTGATTTGTACAGCCGAGCTTGGGAATTGAATAGCACAAATCGAATTACTTGTTACTAGCTATCGTTGCTCCCACGTAAGTGATAAATAGAATTGGTTGGCTGTAATACTATAGCCGACTCGTTCAGTAATTTTGTTAACAAATATTTACAAACGGTCAGTCATAATTCGGTACACGGACACAGCGGACGACTTATTTGCGTTATTCTCAGAGTGTATAAAAATGAGGCAAACTTATAAATTTATGCAACAGCTGGAATCAGGGTTATTATTCAGAACCAACTGAAGTTTTCTGAATATTTACAGGGAGGAATCCTATTTGATTGGAGCTCACCAGTGATCGGTTCACTTCCTGTTGGGTGAGAGGCGTGTCACTCTACTCTGTCCATACATATCCCATTTATACCGATATACTGATAATATGCGTAGCAGCTATGGCTCTAGGAAGCCAGAGGTGTTATTGACGTAGCTTGGAACTGACCGAAAAACGGTCTCCCTGGGAGGGGGTTCTCATGAACTCGATGCCCTGAAGGGTGTATGCTCTATGGCTCTTGCAACTACAGTAGCAGCTTCATTATTTCTCGTGTTTAGAGCCTCACAAACATCTGATGGTGAGTTGAAATTGATCGGAATTAGTAGGGTGCGAGAGAATTTGGGAGCTGACGAATTTTTTGGTTTTTGTTTGTTTCTTTGTTTTGAACATAATTATGTGTGAGTACAATATGTATATTTTATATTATTACAAAATAAAAGTTGCATGTTACAAGTAATAAAATTAGTTGATAGCGTAACTTCTGCGCTTTTATATAACCAAAGCTATTAATTTTGACCCAAATGTAGTGTACATGCTCAAACATAAATCTATATAATTACTGTTGTTATTTTGTACTCAGTACAACTTTCTTCCTTCTGATCAAAGACAAGAGTTTCTTGTTATTGCTGATAAGTGAAGAATTGTTTATAAATAACAGAAAAATGTTTTATATAATCTCGACAAAGTACTGAAGCGATGCTTGATATGTTTTTGTTTCGTGGTGTTTTTATAGTTGTAACTTCTTTTGAGAGAATTGCTTTTTCTAGCGCATTTTGAACACTGTATTTTTTTTACATCGACATCCTATGTTTCACGTTACAAATAAATAATCTTCGAGTAAAACCTGAATTAAACATCGACAATTCCAATGTTGCCATAAATAGTTTATTTTTAAGTAAGAGACAGTAGGGCAACTATGTTAAACAAAAATGATCTGTAGGTTACCTGGACCTTTGTTTATCCGTCACTGAGGTTCTAGAAGGTTCATCGCTTCCGGTTTTTATGGGAATCAACACTCACGATCATAAATTAAGGATAATGCTGATACATGGTGAAACAATACTCTGGTGGGCGATTTGCGGGTTTAAATCACCTCGGGGTATGACCATGAGGTGCATTTTACGTGCGTTCGTTTCACGGTGGCGCTGGCAGCAGTCCACATACGCAGAGGTGTGTTGGTACATGACAGAGTACGGTGCAGCGAGTAAGTGTGCAGACGTTTTCGGACCATTAGCACAATGGTGACTGTGTGTCGAAAATGGCACAAAAAACACATATTGATGACCACAAAGTGTAACCTTAAGTTTATGGCAACGATTCCAGCAGACAAGAACGTGTGCAGGTGCTACAGTACGGGACGTCCAAAGTGTACAACACCACAAGAAGACCGATATCTCACCATCAGTGCCCGCAGACGGCCACGGAGTACTGCAGGTAGCCTTGCTCGGGACATTATCGCAGGCACTGGGCAGTTGTCTCCAGACACACAGGTTACAGACGACTGGACATACATGGTTTATTCACCCAGAGACCTGCAAGGTGCATTCCACTGACCCCTGGTCACAGGAGAGCCCGTAAAGCCTGGTGTCAAGAACACGGTACATGGTCATTGGAACAGTGGTCCCAGGTTATGTTCACGGACGAGTCCAGGCATAGTCTGAACAATGATTCTCGCCGGGTTTTCCTTTAGCGTGAACCAGGCACAAGATACCAACCCCTTGATGCCCTCGAAAGGGACCTGTATGGAAGTCGTGGTTTGATGGTGTGGGGTGGGATTATGATTGGTGCACGTACACTCCTGCATGTCTTTGACAGAGGAACTGTAACAGGCCAGGTGTATAGGGACGTCATTTTGCACCAGTATGTCCGCCTTTTGAGGGATGCAGTGGGTCCCACCTTCCTCCTGATGGATGATAACGCACGCTCCATCGTGGAGGAGTACCGTGAAACAGAAGATATCAGGCGAATGGAGTGGCCTGCCTGTTCTCCAGACCTAAACCCCATCGAGCACGTCTGGGATGCTCTCGGTCGACGTATTGCTGCACGTCTTCAAAACCCTAGGGCACTTCAGGAGCTCCGTCAGGCACTGGTGCAAGAATGGGAGGCTATACTCCAGGAGCTGCTCGACCACCTGATCCAGAGTATGCCAAACCGTTGTGCGGCCTGTGTACGTGCAGGGTACATGCGCAGGAAACAGTGGCGTTTTGTAGCACATGTGTTTCGCGACGGTTTTCTTAACTTATCACCAATACCGTGGACTTACAGATATGTCTCGTGTGTGTCCCCTATGTGCCTACGCTATTAGCGCCAGTTTTGTGTAGTGCCTCGTTGTGTGGCACCACATTCTGCAATTATCCTTAATTTATGAGAGTGAGTGTAGTAAGATATTGATGGCAACATAAAGAAAGCGATCCTTATGAGGTAGTTCTCAACAGGTATGCAACACACCCAACACACAGGTAGTGTGGATACGCCTTTTAACTGACCAAACCGATTAGGAAAACTACCATAATCTAACTTACGACAGTCCACGGTCCCCTAGGTAGTTTTAAATCTCTAGTTAGAGGGTACACTATACTAAACCTTGCACGGAACTCATCCTCTGTAATTTAGGTTGCTTCTGGAGGGGCATTATTAGGTACTTTCCCGGTTCTGTAGACCACAAGTGTCCCATACGAAATAGTTTGTGCAGACGTCCCCTACAACATTACGGCACATTGTAAACAGTTAGCGTTTACACACTTTATAAAATACACTTTGTGCCTATCGCTGAATTACATGTCTGGGTGCATGGCATGGGTTAGGGCTAGAAAATCCCTTCTGTACAAATCGAGCCAAAATCTGTTATCTCCGATCATTTTAAATTCAGTATAGGTGTTGGTGAGCTTCCGAAGACAAAACATCGTGCATCTGCGAGAGACGTCTGTAGCGCAATGCAGGAGCTAAGCCTAAGGGCCATTAAACATACAGCCCTTCAGGGTACTGAGGCTATAAGATGGCACTCTGTACGCCATATATTAAAATGACTGTTTATGGAGCGGTAGAACCGCATCCTAGCTTGCAGAGGCCCCACGGTTCGTATACAAGAGCTCTTCTGCCAACCCCCCTTCACCCTTTCGGCTCCCAAATTGTGTACCGTGTGTCATAGGTTAGAATACAAGGGGCGTTCAACAAATAACGCAACAGTTTTTTTTCCTCAGTGAAGTTCGGTTGAAAATGTGCGAAATTTATTGTGGGACATCATGAAATATTTCCACTTCAGGCCCTATAGTTTTATGAAGTTCCGATAGGTGGAGGCGCTGTACGTGGCCTTCAACACTGCGTCTGTAACGTAGCTGCGTTCCAAGCAGAGGGAGTTTGTTTTGTCGGAAAACGAGAACATCACAGATATTCATAGGCGGTTGTAGAATGTCTACAGAGAGCTGGCAGTGAGTACAAAAACAAACACAATGAGTCGTTGCCCAGGCGTCTGTCATCATCGCAACACGGTCGCGCAAACCTGTGCCATCTACCGCGTGCCGGCAACAGCGCACAGCTGTAACTGCTGCAGAATTGGAACGTGCGGACACTCTCAATCGAGGTGATCGACGGATCATAATCAAACACCTTACGGCTCTGTGCTGGGGGTGCTGACACTCTCGTCTAGCAGTTTGGGCACTCAAAGGTGTGCGTCCACTGGATTTCTCGCCGCCTAACAGAAGATCGTAAAGAGCAACAAAGGACCATCCGTGCAGAAATACTTGAGCCTTATGAGGGAGGTTACTGATGCAGCAAGATATTGCTCCACGCGTGAAACAGTAGAGTGGTACCGTGCAGGCGTACAGTGCCTGCCAGTAAGGTGTCATAAGGCCGCCATATTGAATGTAGTGTAACACCCCACCCATCACTTATCTGGTTTTGGCGTGTGTTCACCCCAGCTAATTGCCTAACAGATCAACAGAGAGTGCAAAACTGCCTCAATATCGGATAGCGCAATGAAAATAATAAGGCCCTGTGACTCCTGATTGTACTGCAGTGGCAGTGTTGACATTAATTTATTCAGAATTCATCCCTTTTAATTAAAGAGGGGTCCATATTGATGTTATATTCAGCTATTGAACACCAGATGCAAATGTTGAAAATAAAATTAACTAAGAAAGTGACTTGGGATTTCATCTACTTGATTGAAAACAGATTCAGTCGATTAGCACACATTTATTTTAACTCCCGACCTTCAATCATCACATTACATGACTCTCCTATCAGGCAGTGGTAATAAAATGCGTTTACGTGGAGTAAAGCGCGATAAATAAAAATTAATTCCTATCGACTGACCCAGGCGTAATGCGAAGCGCGAGAAGAATTTCCCAAATACACGGCCCATGAAACCCTCGTGGAAACTGTGCCGACGTGATCCAACAAATTAATCAGTGGCCTAATTCAAGCCGGAGTGGGTGCAATATCACCGAATTCAGCGTGACGGGGCGGCGTCGTTGTGACGACGTCGGCCGGCCTCATGGTGCTGCAAGGCTGCGCTCGTCTATTCACTCCTAGCTATCTTGCTCAGTACGTAGCTGAACCAAAACTTTCTATCTCCAAGCTCAATCGTTCCATTTGCTACGTCCTAAACTGCAGAGATGCTCACTCTTCCTCAGGCAAGCTGAGTGAAGAACGCCATGTCTGCACTCTAGGCAAGCTGGGAACGGAAGACCACTATGGAGACTTCTCCCAGTCCGCTCTTGGCCTCGGTTTCCCCTCCAGCAAAATCACTTACGCCAATTTCAGTGCAAGTCGCGTTAATTATGCGTCGCTTCCCAGCGCCGACCAATGCCTGCTCTGGGAAGTGGACAAATTCCCACAAAATTTCCATTCCTCTCAACTTCTGCTACTTAGCTGCTCCGAAGCCACCCATCAAGGTTAGCGTCTGCACAAAACACCATTTTTTTCGGAATTCTGACTCCCAGGAGAGTACTTCAAATTCCTCAGTCCTACGATCCCATCGGAGACTGGCGTATTTCATTTCTGTCTCTCTTCACCTGATTTACTTCGGATTCTGCAGACCGTGAATTTAGCGTGAAGTTGCTATAGTCACGAACACGCATATTTTGACCTCTGTTGACCGCTCCACCGTAGCTTTGTGCGGCTTTCTCGCATGTTTCACTGTAAACGGGTCGACGGACATTTATCAACTGGCGTAAAAGTTCTCTGTCTGCTTCTCGGTACGCCAGCATAGGGTCAGCCACCCACTCATTGTCACTCATCTTAAGGCAGCTGGAGGCTGCACCCCGTTACCGCCTTCTCAGAGCTTGAGCCGCCCTAAGCTGCCTATTGTCGCTTCCCTTCGCTGCTCCCCAGCCGGCCACAGTCAACTCTGAATACTTCAATTGGATAAACTAGCCTCCAGTAAATCGACGCGTTTCCACAAAGTTTTCACGTCGTGTGAATTACTTTAAAACCATCACCCGACAACACCCGACATTAATTATTCCAATACGTCCGTACTGTACCCTCTACAAGATGCATTGTGCCTTGTCAGTCATTTTTGTTCAGCCCTACTGTTCGCTCAATGTGAGTTAGGTGATCTTTAATGGCTTCATGTAAGGGGCATAGTTCTTGCCATCTTACAGTAGATTACGTTGAAAAATATGGCTCTGTAGTCAAAACAGTGGGGAATAATATGGTGTATGGTGTATCGGAATCGCGAATAAAACCAACCTGCTTGCAGGACAAAAAATTCTTGCGTTGGTTGTTGAACGCTCCTCATAAAAAGTAGAGATTTGGTACTCGGTAGAGCGCCGTTCCAGTTCTGAATCAAATTGCGGGTTCGACGCCTCTGGTGAGCAGGTTTCGGGGGCGGTGGATCGACGCCCGGCGTGAGCGGAGGCAGCCGCATCCCGTACAAAGACTGCTGCACGACAGCGCGCACCGCCTCGTCGCCGGCCTCGTCTTCGGCGGCGCGGTCGCTGCCCGCCTCCAGCTCCAGCTCCAGGGGCGGTGACAGGGAGGGCGCCTTCTCCGGGTTCCCGCCGGGCGTGGCAGTGCGCGCCCACGTCCAGTCGCTGGACATCTTGCCCTTCGGACACCGCCTGCCCCCGCCGGGGCTCGCCCTGGAAACCCTGGGCCGGCGGCGCGCCGTGCAGCACCTGCTGGACTTCGGCAGGGGCTGACGTGACGTCATCTGGGACCACGCGCGGGCCGGGCGCAGCGGCTGCCGGCAGCACGCCTCACCCCACTCGCTGCGGCCACACACTTTCACCTCGAGTGCCTTCTCTCTGCTCTCAACATTTACTGTTGCCATACCAGTTTCGTTCTGAATTATGCTCTTCCCAAGCTATAGACACAGTGCTGTTAATAGGAAGGCGAATCGCCCATTATCATGAGGGACACGCAACTTTTTCTCTCAGCGAAAGTAAAAGTTGCCTTCACTGCCTGCACAATATGAGTATTCCAATTGTTCATATTTTACTTACGATGTCGTTTGCAGTTAATAACATTCTCAACACAGGCTAAATAATTTGGAGGTTATAGGTATACGACGAAAAAACACCAGTATGAAAAAAATTTTTCTTTCTCATTGATATAATCTGTTGTCCGACTCTTCAAAGCAGAGATTGGTTTGTTGCTGCTCTCTTATGCAAGTTTCTTCCTTTCTGCATAGCTACATCAATCGATACTTCCGTGAGTCTGTTAACTGTATTCCTTCCATAAGTAAACTAACTATTCCTTGATACCTCAGGATGTGCCCATTCAGTCCACCGCCTTTTATAGTCAATGTGTGCCATAAAGCTCTATCTTCCCCGATTAGACTCAGTATCCATTCATTAGTTATTCTGTCTATCTCTCTAATTATTCGATCGTCTTAGTTACGCCTAAGGACTCCACTTACCTGTTAATAGTTCCACAGACAGTTTCATAATCATATAGTGCAAGGAGATATCAAATCCGAACGCTTAACTCCTTGCGTTTTAGTGATTATTGATATGAGGCACACAGGAGATGCAGCATTGGGTTAACATTCACTATACTGCACAGATACTGTAACTTATTTCACACTGCATCTTTGCATCCAACGAGTAACGAAAGATTAAGGAAGCACAGTCGTCCATAGTGAGACTGTATGTCTTAGCAACGCCGTATTAGCAGCTGAAATGAAAACGCTCTGCACAAACATGACCGTCATACGATCCGTTGTTGACAACCAGATAGCTTTCCTTATTTCTTCAACACATTATCAGCCGTTAAATAGACTAATAAATAATTGCATCCTAAGAATATTTCCAGTGAGGGTACAGGATCCACACACAATCTTCTCCAATCTTCTGTAAGACCACATTCACAACCTTCCCTTATCATGTTGTATGCATGGTTTATTGTCTATCTTCCACTTCCGTATAAGACAGCATTCGAGGAAAATACTTTCTGAATATACTCTTAGTATCCGAGTTAGTAAATCGAGCTGAACATGCAATTCGGGCAACTCAAACACGCAGGTTTTCATCCCAAGAAACAGAAATTTTTATACACATCATATTTATATGTTTCCAGTTCTGACTTCATACTGTATTTACAATTAAACAATCAGGAGATGATCAGAAGCATTCTTGGAAGTGGTCTGAATATTTTTAAATTCATCCAATGTCAGATGGAAGCGGCCACTGTGATGTTTTATTGTTATAACAGTAAAATCGCACTGATCTACGATTTGTGACCGGCTTAGTCGCGTTCAGGCAATTTTCAGAATTTGGATCGAGCTGTATTCGATTTGTGGGAGTATGATCACTCAACAGGCACTCAGGAAGTCCACTGCGTAATATGGCTTTCTAAACTAAAGAAGTGGCTCACCTACCCACCTTACATCTGTGCGCACGTTACAGTTTCGTCTACATTGCCAATTTATTTTGGCGTTTGAACAGAACGCTACTGGTGCTGTGTGTCGAAAGACGGCCGAGAGAGACGAAACTAATCTACATAACTGTATTTTAGTGCGGTATTACCTATTATTATTTAACAGTAACATATCATTTTGGCTTGATATCCCTAACGTTGCTGCGTGAAAAGTCTAAGAGAAACACATATGCTTTACTCTAAGAACCAGCAGGCTCTACTGACTCTATCAGCTGACTTTCTAAAATAAATTATGTCTGTGATTGCCGTAAATCGTAGAAAGCAGTTATCTTAATGAGAATGAACACTGACAGCAGGTATAATTTTAATTACGTTATTCTCTCTCACAAATATCATCCAAAATTTTTTTTGTTTATATTTCCTTATCAATGCGAAATAACTCAGGTTTCATTGTTCCTGATTTTCCCATGCTCGGCATCCGTTTCTTTATCATTATTTTCGGATATTCATGGCACTTTCTGCTTTTTCTATAGCCAGTTGTTTCCTTAGACTTATTCTGGGTTAGCTCTAGTATCAGCTTATTGTCCTGTGTAATTCCAAGACCCCACACTCGTTGTAAAAAAAAAAAAAAAAAAAAAACATTGATGTAGAAAACCACAGCGATGCCAAAGTGAAGGAAGCTATTATGTCACTGAAATTCCTATAAAAATAATTAATAGTAAACATAATTTATCTGAGCTATGGCAATAATTATAATGGCACTACTTTTCCCTATGTCCGAGTTCATCATTAGCGAACAACGTATCATGTTCTACTTTGCGATTTTCCTTAGCACTATAAAATCTTACTTTTTTAGTTTGCTTCACTGGCATCTTTGATCATGACAACATTTAGTTTCATCAGTTCCTTGAACAAGAAGAAAACGAACGGAACAGTTAATTCATAAAGCATTAGTTCACGAGAGACGCCTTTCGTTATCTTGTTCTAGTTTTAGTTCCCAATTTTACGTCGTCCTCCATTTCCTTCCGTCCTGTGGTACCTTTTTAACCCTTCACACTACACTTCAATGTTTCATATTCTCCTTCAGATTTTCGTCTCTGTTGTTTCTCCACCACCAAAGGCGCCTTAGCCGTGACTCGTTCATGTGACTCTTCATGTCGTAAGAAATTTCTACAAGCTTCCTTCACTTTGTTATTCATAATGCCTTCTAGTATCTTACCTCTTGGGTAAATTTCATATTTCTTCTACAGAACCACGTTTCAAATACTCTCAGTTTCTGCTTCTCCGATTTTTTGTGACATGCAATTACTGTGGAAATTTCCGAGGCTATACATGTATGTCACTTCACAAATTCTTCACTTCATCTTCCCTAACGCAGAGTGGCACTTTTATATTCTAATGTATGTTTGTATACTACCCGACATATTCGTTTATCGTTTCAAATATCAGCTCCTCATACAATTCTCTGGCACTCATTTGATCTTATCTGTCCTTTGTGCCAGAACCAAATCGACTGAATAGAGGAATAATATTTTATCTTCTTTGTTTCTCAATTGTATCGTAGAAACGTTTCTTATTATTGCTAATTTTATTTGTATTTCGTCACCCAGCTTTCTCTTAGTTTGAAACGGCCCTATGTTACTCTTTATCTTACGCCATTGTTTTCTGTACGAAAACATAAAAACTATAATACCCTCACTGTCGCTCAACTTAAAACACTTCATTGTCGGGATTATTAACAGGTCAGTTGATTCAAAATGCCTCACAACATACGGTCTTCTTGATGCTGCATCTACTACGAATTTTCTAACGCTTCCGAATATTTCATAATTTTACGTCATATGTAACAGGCTGTTAAATTCAGCTTTATTTGCCATGTATAAAATTTACTCTCCCCCTATGATTTTAACTATTAGCGTATCGAGTTCTATGTAAGAAACCACTTTACAAAACCAGATAAGTGTCGTTTTTCCCACAACGCTTCAATAGAATAACTTATTGTTTTGTCTAACAATCACAAGGTCACCCATAAATCTTTATATTGTACAGTTTCTTCTTGCACATGCATAACTACTTTAAAACACAATTTATCAATATGATGCGATTCCTATTCTCATCCTGCTATTATGAATTGTAATTTCTATAATTTTCCCAGACAAGATCAGGTGAATGCCGAACTGTATGCTTCATATTTCTGCAAGGCCTATTTCTTTCGCTGAACTAATACTGTATTCAGTCCATAATATCGACCATGCCGAAAATTCTTAGGTTTTTCTGAAGCTCTTTATTTTTCTGTCAGTTCATCATTCCTTCTTCAGTACACTAGTGAAACTGTAAACATGATTTATTCAATTTTGTTTGTGCTCTTTTTGATGAGAAATGCCAGTTCATCTTTTGTCCCTTTAATGTCGCCCATTGGTCTTGTAAATATGGATACGTGGCTGTACCTTCATCTTATTTTCAACAAAAATTAAAGCAGTTGCTTTCACTTCACATTGCCTAAAGCTTTTTATAGACTTGTGGTAGGTAATAACATCAGTTTTCACTATCCATTCTATTTCATATGGCCTTTAAACCACCTTTCTGCTCCCCGAAGACTCAAAATCCAAAGCTCCTTCATTATCTGCCCCATGTCTCATAAAATAAGATCAATCTTCAGATACGTCGCATGAGTTTCATTTTGCTCTTTCGGTGGTTTTCAGTTTCTCACATGATATACTAATTTCTGCAAAAAAATAAAGGAAAAGCTTTTCCTGGAAAAGCGATGTTACAGTTCTTGCTCTCACATCACTAACGACATTTGTTCTTTATACAGTTATTTGTGCGATTTCTATTTCCTTAATTAAGCTATGTAGTTTCAAGTACCAGCCAAATGTGAACTGCAGTATGTTATACACATATTATAATTTATTTCAGTAGTAGAGGATCTCAGTTCTGTACTCTCGGAAACTTTGCTTTGGTTATTTTCTTTCCATCTATCGGGTCTTCCTACTTCGTTTGCACAAAGGATTTCCACTAGCGTGTGAGACATTACCTCACTACTTAGCAGGTCTCCAAAGTATTGCTTAATCTTCTTTGCACTCTCTCCATGAACCATGTTTTCTCAGTTTTATGACGTTAATCTTACCCGATCAGCTTTCTCTGCCAGTATAGTCTATCGATTACAATTCCTTTGGTAACTACACATACAATGGTCGTCAACCAAAGATGCTTTCTGAAGTTTTCTCATCACGATGTGTGTCTGCTGACCACGATGACAATGCAATCAGAAGTTCTTCCCTGAACTCGTATATTTCTTTTTTAATGTGTCGGCCCTGTATTATCACACGCCTTTTATTGAATTATTTCCTACACATAAAGTGTTTCTCCTTGTACCAAACGTCTGTCTATATCCTATGTTTCTTGCAGCTTCTTCTGAACTGCTTCAAATGTTGCTATGCTTGCTGCTCTCAGTCACCGAAAATTTCAAATTTCTATCACCATTCCTTGACCTGGCTAGAAAATAACAGCTGCTTTTTATCTGAACTTCACTTCATGCATCACAATCACCTTCCTGATTAATGCAAAAATATAACTCTGCTTGTCAGCTCAGGCGTTGACTAAGAAATTATACTGATTATGTTACAGGCCAGCCAGTATGTACCAGACTTATTATGGAACGATAAAATTATAGCGTTTCCATCTACATAAATGTACTTGATATGTTGATGTTTAATCGATATTGCATGGAAGTATCTTCCAAAGTGGATTTTCGTGTTTTCCAACATAAGTAATATTCCACAGATTTAATGGATTGCAGCTATCATCTTGTTTTAGCTATTTCTACAATAACCTGCTTTCGAATCTTTCACCACCGCCTCAAAATGATGTTTCGTTCTGCCCATAGCCGCCATTGATTCACAAGCCATTTGTGGAGTCACAACCTTCGTCCCTGAACTACATCTCGTATCTTTCATTATAATTCCTTTCACTCTGGTTTTCTTCACTAATTGCGTATGGAACTGTATTAATAGCACAATATTTTGATTCTTCTTACATAAAATCATTGTGAGATGCTGCATTTGAGTTAATTTGGTAAGGAGAAAACTGAATTACATTATTTCAATCACCTTATAATTGCAAATTTAACCACGAGTTCATTTCTTGCTAACATTTAAATTTTATTTTCATTTTTCCTTAACTTCGTATATCGACAGGTTATCAAACGTTTACGAACATTTGTTTCCATTTTCCTTAATTTGACATATCCTTAGGTTATCATAACATTCATAAAACACATGTTACTTATTAGAGATTCAGTATCTTAATACTTTCTTCATTAATGAACTTTGAACGCCTGTTTCTGTCGGTATTTACAAATAAACGTCATTTGAGACCTCATCATAGTGACATAATATCATTTACTTAAATCCATAACTTTGCATACTGTTATTGTTTATTTCATTTTAATTACTTTCACCTCCCTTCCCGCTAACTTGCATTTAATTAGTTAATATCTTGTGATATTCACTGTTCTTACCAACATGTTTTACAAACTTTTTAATTTATTCCTTTGTCACTGAAAAGGTGATCTGAAATTTCTTCGAGATTTGGATTTCTTACAAAGACTGAATAAATGAGAAGTAATCAGTGAACTGTCCAGTTATTTACTGTAACTAGTTTATAATCTGTGTATATATTTATATGTTAATAGGAATAAGATTATCTTGCATCAATAAAGTGCACACTACAAATTGTCTACTTTTTCATTTTCTTCATGTACTGATCCCCTTGCAGAATAAATTTAGGTCTGTTGATTTGACTCTGAAGTAAGCAACTATAAGTAGAAATATTTCAGTACTCTCTGACGTTTCTTCCAACTAGTGGGAACAGGGTATTCTGAGCAGAAAAACATCCCGACTGTACTGCTCACGTCATCAATGCCTTTACATGGAAGCTAATGCAAACGTAAACGTGTTCAATCGACAGTTCACAAATTTCAGCGTCTACTAATAATTAATTGCAAAAGCAAAATCTTGTAGGTTCGCAGCTAATTACGTGGTTTTGAAAACGTATTATTGAGACGCTATAATAAGTGAAACATTGTTTATGGATCTAGGTTTGCTTCAACGTGGTTCAGTGTTGACTTTGCTTCGATTGGTTGCAAGCTGTTAATTCACATGATACCGCCTAATATTAAGGTCAAGATGTGGCCGCTCTCACCACTAATCCTATACATCTGACTGGAATTTGTATTTCAGAGATACTGGTGACCTTTCTCCGGACTACCTTCCGCAAAATTGCAAATTACTGGTTTTCACTTGAGTGCAAATATGTAGTTTTGTACAATACTTATTTTATCGAATAGGATTTTTCAGAAAGGAAGAACACATTTTAATATTCCTTATTAGTGAAGAACTGTATGACGCAAGGACATCCTTAAGGCAGCACAAGATATTCAGCATCTTTACAGATAAATTAGAGGATCGATGCTGCTGCGCGGGATTAGCCGAGCGCTGCAGTCAAGGGGTCCCAGCGGAGGTTCGAGCCCTGCCTCCAGCATGGGTCGTGTGTTTATCATTAGGATAATTTAGGTTTGAAATTGTGTAAGCTTAGGGACTGATGACCTTAGCAGTTAAGTCCCATAAGATTTCACAGACATTTGAACATTTTTTTGAGTAAAGGCTGCCAGGTATCGTTAGAGTTTTCCTGTGTCTTGTCCATTATTTCATAGCGAAAACGACGGCCTAACGCAACCGTTACGTGCTTCCGTTAGGAAAAAGTGAGCAGGTAGCCACTCTTCTTTTTTTCAAATTCTTCCGTTCAGTTTTAATGACGCATAGTGGCACTTCCTCACATCAAACGTGAAAGAGTTGTTAGGACCACGAATACTTATCTCCCCATCCAAGAAAAGTCATCAGATCCTTACGAAACAGAGACATCGACCCCAGGACCCACCAAACATGTATGAAAGGAAGTCTGACACGTCATGTGAGAGACCTGCCTTCACCCTCCCTGGGCTGTTTAGGAGATAGCACTCAGTTACAGACACCATAATCAATTACAGTACACGAATCACTCTATCAAATCATCTAGCAGTGACAAAAGTTAAACACTCAACAGCGCCGCAGCACTCCAGGATTATATATTCCACAAATTGGCCTAGTCCCGGGTTCGATTCCGGCGGGGTCAGGGATTTCCTCTGCCTCGTGATGACTGGGTGTTGTGTGATGTCCTGAGATTAGTTAGGTTTAAGTAGTTCTAAGTTCTAGGGGACTGATGACCATAGCTGTTAAGTCCCATAGTGCTCAGAGCCATTTGAATCATTTTTGAATTGGCCTAGTTCACAGTTTGGTTTGAGTCCAAGGAGTGTCCAGCATAAGTGTGGCTCAACACACCTCAGGAAGACATCTAATTAAAGAACTAAACTCAACTGAACTCTCTCGGAACAGGCCATGAAGACCCAACGGTACCGACCAGCCGTCATGTCATCCTCAGCCCACGGGCGTCACTGGATGCGGATACGGAGGGGTATGTGGTCAGCACCCCGCTTTCCCGGCCGTACGTCAGTTTTCGTGACCGGAGATGCTACTTCCCAATCGAGAAACTCCTCAACTGGTCTCACAAGGGCTTGCTAACAGCGCTCGGCAGACCGGACGGTCACCCCAATTCTAGCCCAGCCCAACAAAGCTCAACTTCGGTGATCTGTCGGGAACTGGTGTTACCACTGCGCCAAGGCCGTTAGGTTAGACATCTAAAAAATGTTCAAATGTGTGTGAAATCTTATGGGACTTAACTGCTAAGGTCATCAGTCCGTGAGCTTACACACTACTTAACCTAAATTATCCTAAGGACAAACACACACACACCCATGCCCGAGGGACGACTCGAACCTCCGCCGGGACCAGCCGCACAGTCCATGACTGCAGCGCCTAGACCTCTCGGCTAATCCCGAGCGGCTTAGACATCTAACTACGCTGTCGAAATATCATGTGAATGACAATGTTAACTCAAGCACCAATTCAAAATCTGAAGATTTTCACCAAGGAGGCTTGAAAAAAATCCATTGTGCTTTGTTAAATCCACTGAGTAATACTCATTTCTGATAACACAGTCATGCCACAGTGAGAAACATCAGAAGTAACCCCTGAAAAAGTAAAAGTACAGGCAGCACAGAGTGTTACTAACTAGGCTCTAGATTCAACGTATGTTACTAATAAACAAAAATTTGTAATTAAGAATATATATATATATATATATATATATATATATATATATATATATACATATATATATATATATATATATATATATATATATACCGATACAACACGTAAGTAGCATCTCTTAAAACCAAAGATACTTTCGGATCCACAAACATTTGAGTTTTCCATCTCACCTGAAGTGAAAGCGACCATATAAGCTAAAAGAACACGAAACTCGGAAAGGCACCGATGTTGATTTATTTATCCTGAGTTTCTGCTGCGCTGTGGCTCTGCTATTATAAAAAGACTGAACACCTTCTTTTTGCTGGCCGAGGTGGCTGAGCGGTTCTAGGCGCTACAGTCTGGAACCGCGCGGCCGCTACGATCGCAGGTTCGAATCCTGCCTCGGGCATGGATGTGTGTGATGTCCTGAGGTTAGTTAGGTTTAAGTAGTCCTACGTTCCTGGGGGACTGATGACCTCAGAAGTTAAGTCCGATAGTGCTCAGAGCCATTTTTGAACCACCTTCTTTTCAAACATCTTAGTCAGTTCATCTGCCAGCTCTCTTCAAGAAAAGTACGAGTAACATCATCGCTGTACTAAAGCCAGACAACGAGCCATAAATAGATGAAAACCACCGCTCCATTACTCTCCTTAATGTTCTGGTCAAGGTCCTGTAGAGGCTCATTCATAACAATATCTGTTCAGCCATCATCCGAATAGAATAAGCTGGGTTTGGGCCAGGAAGAAAATGTGAGGAACAGATGCTAGCAATGGCAGTTCAAATCGAAAACGGCCTTGAGAAGCAAAAGATAAACATGGGAGTCTTCTCAGATCCAAACGAAGCCTATGATATCGTCTGGCGTGACAGACTCGCGCCGAAATTCGACAATGTCAGAAGCAACAGTGACATCCGATCTGAAGAAGATAAACGAATAATTCAACCGTAACTCTCTCCAGCAGAATCCTAAAACGACCGTTGAATCTCCTCCACCTGCGGGACAAACAACCAAACTACAAACCTAACATCACATTTAGTGATCTGATTCTCCAACACTAAAACATTCTAAACTACGTAGGTGTAACCTAGATAGGTCTCTGACATATATAGTCATAACTGGAATGTGAAAATAAAAATCAGATCTCTGAACTTTCTACTCCAGAAGTTAACAGGAACCGCCTGGGTTGCCACTGCAGCAGGTGTCATATCATCAGATTTAGCTCTTTCATACTCTGCCGAGAAATACTGCTGTTCCACCTCGCTAAAGAGCTCTCACACTAAAATAATTGACACGCAGCTGAGTGGAGCAGTTCGCCTCATCATGGGGTGTGCGCGTCCAATAAACACGCACTGGTTGTCGGTCCTTTGTAGTATAGTAATACTGTATTGTAGTGGAGGTCTAAAACAAGAAGGCAATGAGCAAGACGTCAGAAGGTTTTAAGCCTACACACTGTACGATGACTCTGTTCCTGACAGCCTTCCAGACAACTAACGCCTCCCAGAAGCATAGGAACAACTCTGGTATTCCCGTACATTCAGATCGTAATGACAGTATTTGTTCGAAATTCGGGTTTACTTTATGAAAAAGAAGCAAAAATATTGTAGACCTTAGGGGAGAGAAAGACATGGAGTGAGTCTGGGGCACATTTATATCTAAGAAGCACAACATCATCACTGATACACTAGGTAATATGAAAGTCTAGGAGCACTCTAGGAACTATGGTGTAGTTGAAACGAGGAACGACGGAAGAGGGTGGATGCAGGAAGATGATGTCAGTGTAGGTCACAAGAAATGCTACGATTGATAATGCTACGGTTCCTGGACCTGGATGAACATCAAATCTTCCTTAATTCCTATGCATGGGAAAACTTTTGTAGTGTTATTGCTTCTCTTTCATCACAGTAATCCGAATTCGAGTAGACAGTATCTCTACGATAGCGATGTACGTGGTTAGTGGACAGGCTCATCCCATGGCCTGACAAGAAAGCGGTGTAGGTGATCCATCTGGAAAAATTAAGTAATATATAACCAGAGTATGTTGCTTTCATAGTTAATTTTTAATCGATGATCAACAGATGATTGTTGTTGTTGTTCTGGTCTTCAATCCTGCGACTGGTTTGATACAGCTCTCCATACTACACTGTCCTGTGCAAGCTTCTTCATCTCCCAGTACTTACTGCAACCTACATACATCTGAATCTGCTTATTGTATTCATCTCTTGGGTTCCCTCTACGATTTTTACCCTCCACGCTGCCCTCCAATGCTAAATTTGTGATCACTTGATGCCTCAGAACATGTCCTACCAACCGGTCCCTTCTTCTTGTCAAGTTGTGCCACAAACTCCTCTTCTCGCCAATTCTATTCAATACCTCCTCACTAGTTATGTGAGCTACCCATCTAATCTTCAGGATTTGTCTGTAGCACCACATTTCGAAAGCTTCTATTCTCTTGTTGTCCAAACTATTTATCGTCCATGTTTCACTTCCATACATGGCTACACTCCATACTAATACTTTCAGAAACGACTTCCTGACATTTACATCTATACTCGATGTTAACAAATTTCTCTTCTTCACAAACGCTTTCCTTGGCATTGCCAGTCTACATTTTATATCCTTTCTACTTCGACCATCATCAGTTATTTTGCTCCACAAATAGCAAAACTACTTTAAGTCTCATTTCCTAATCTAATTCCCTCAGCATCAAATGACTTAATTCGACTGCATTCCATTATCCTCGTTTTGCTTTTGTTAATGTTCATCTTATATCCTCCTTTCAAGACACTGTCCATTCCGTTCAACAGCTCTTCCAAGTTCTTTGCTGTCTCTGACAGAATCACAATGTCATCGGTGAACCTCAAAGTTTTTATTTCTTCTCCATGGATTTTAATACCTACTCCGAATTTTTCTTTTGTTTCCTTTACTGCTTGCTCAATATACAGATTGAATAACATCGGGGAGAGGCTACAACCCTGTCTCACTCCCTTCCCAACCACTGCTTCCCTCTCACGCCCCTCGACTCTTATAACTGCCATCTGGTTTCTATACAAATTGTAAATGGCCTTTCGCTCCCTCTATTTTACCCCTGCCATATTTTGAATTTGAAAGAGAGTATTCCAGTCAACATTGTGAAAAGCTTTCTCTAAGTCTACGTAGGTTTGCCTTTCCTTAATCTTTCTTCTAAGATAAGTCGTAAGGTCAGTATTGCCTCACGTGTTCCAACATTTCTGTGGAATTCAAATTGATTTTCCCCTAGGTCGGCTTCTACCAGTTTTTCCATTCGTCGGTAAAGAATTCGCGCTAGTATTTTGCAGCTGTGACTAATTAACTGATAGGTCGGAAATTTTCACATCTGTCAACACCTGCTTTCTTTGGGATTGGAATTATTATATTCTTCTTGAAGTCTGAGGGTATTTCGCCTGTCTCATACATCTCAGGACTGGCTCTCCCAAGGCCGTCAGTAGTTCTAATGGAATGTTGTCTACTCCCGGGACCTTGTTTTGACTCAGGTCTTTCAGTGCTCTGTCAAACTCTTCACGCAGTATCGTATCTCCCATTTCATCTTCATCTACATCCTCTTCCATTTCCATAATATTGTCCTCAAGTTCATCGCCATTGTATAGACCCTCTATATACTCCTTTCACCTTTCTGCTTTCCCTTCTTTGCTTAGAACTGGGTTTCCATCTGAGCTCTTGATATTCATACAAGTGGCTCTCTTTTCTCCAAAGGTCTCTTTAATTTTGCTGTAGACCGTATCTATCTTACCCCTAGTGAGATAAGCCTCTACATCCTTACATTTGTCCTCTCGCCATCCCTGCTTAGCCATTATGCACTTCCTGTCGATCTCATTTTTGATACGATTGTATTCCTTTTTGCCTGCTTCATTTATTGCATTTTCATATTTCCTCCTTTCATCGACTAAATTCAATATTTCTTCTATTACCCAAGGATTTCTTGTAGCCCTCGTCTTTTTACCTACTTGATCCTCTGCTGCCTTCAGTATTTCTCCCCTCAGAGCTACCCATTCTTCTTCTACCGTATTTCTTTCGCCCATTCCTGTCAATTGTTCCCTTCCCTTATGCTCTCCCTGAAACTCTGAACAACCTCTGGTTTATTCAGTTTATCCATATCCCATATCCTTAAATTCCCACCTTTTTGCAGTTTCTTCAGTTTTAATCTACAATTCATAGCTATATTCATAGCTAGATGATTAGGTTCTCAAATATGTCGGTAACTCTAAAGCTTCTTAAGCATCAGAACGCACGACGTGGTTCCGGGCGGCGAATGTTCACCAGGGACAAAGGTATCGTCAGCAGTGTTCCGGGGAAGTGTGACAGGTCCGCTATTATTCCCTGTGTACATAAATTGTAAGACGGAGTGAGCAACAATCTGCAGCTCTTTGTTGATAATATGGATTTGTAAGGGAAGTAGACGTCGCTGAGTGAATGTAGGTACATACAGGATGACTTAGACATAATTTCTATCCGCTGTGATCAATGGCCGCTGGCGCTTAACGAAGAAAAATGTAAATAAATGCAGATGAATAGGAAACACATCGGTCTAATGCTCTAGTAGGGTATTAATAGGGTGCTCTTTGACACAGTCGCTTCCTTTAAATGTCTAGGTGTAACGTTACAATGCGACGTGTAATGGAATGATAGTGCATGATCGGTAGTAGGGAAAGCGAGTTGTCGACAGCGGTTTTTTCTGACAATTCTAGGAAAGTGTAGCTAGTCGATAAAGAAGACCTAGTTAGAAGAACGGTACAACCTATTTCTGAGTACTGCTGGAGTGTTTGGTATCGCCATACGTTGGATTAAAGGAAGACATTGGAGCAGTTGCAAGACTTGCTGTTAGAGTTTTTACTGGTATATTCGGTCAACACGCGTATGTCACGGAAACGTTTAGCGAACTCAGATGGAAATCGCTGCAGGGAAAACGACGGTCTTCAAGTGACAGAAAGTCGAGGAAATTTAGAGAACCTGGATTTGAGGCTGACTATAGAAAGATCCTACTGCCACCAACGAACATTTTGTGTAACGACCGCGAAGACAAGATAAGAGAAACTGGGGCTTGTATGAAGGTATATATCGGGTGATCAAAAAGTCAATATAAATTTGAAAACTGAATAAATCACGGGATAATGTAGATAGAGAGGTAAAAATCGACACACATGCTTGGAATGACATGGGATATTATTAGAACCGAAAAAATACAAACATTCAAAAAATGTCTGACACATGGCGCTTCATCTGATCAGAATAGCAAAAATTAGCATAACAAAGTATGACAAAACAAAGATGATGTTCTTTACAGGAACTGCTCAATATGTCCACCATCATTCGTCAACAATAGCTGTAGTCGAGGAATAATGTTGTGAACAGCACTGTAAAGCATGTCCGTAGTTATGGTGAGGCATTGGCGTCGGATGTTGCCTTTCAGCATCCCTGAGACGTCGGTCGATCACGATACACTTGCGACTTCAGGTAACCCCAAAGCCCATAATCGCACGGACTGAGGTCTGGGGACCTGGGAGGCCAAGCATGATGAAAGTGGCGGCTGAGCACACGTTCATCACCAAACGACGCGCGCAAGGGAAGCACGCGTCTAGCAATATGGGCTGCAGCGCCATCCTGCATAAACATCGTACGTTCCAGCAGGTGTTTATCAGCCAGGCTGGAGATGATGCGATTCTGTAACATATCGGCGTACCTGTCACCCGTCACAGTAGCAGTTTTGCTATCCAGCGCCATCTGTCGGACATTTTGTGAACTTTTTTTTGTTATAATAAAACCCCATGTCATTCCAAGCATGTGTGCAAATTGTTACCTCTCTATCTACATTATTCCGTGGTTTATTAAGTTTTCAAATTTATACTGACTTTTTGATCACCCTGTTCATTGCTGGAAAAATATTAGTTTCCAATTCACTCAAGACTGATTGTTGCAACATTTAATTTGGACTACATCAAATGATTACCTTTACATATCAACAGTACAAGCGGTTCTGAGGTAGCAGTATCGACCCAAGCTGAAACACCCATACTAGTACGTGGTGTAGCCTCCAAGGGTGGCAATACAGGCTCTGATCTGGTATCCACTCTATCTCACAGATGGCGAATACTGTCTTGGGATACGATATTTCCACGCCTGCTCGACCTGTCACTTAGTTCTGTGGGCGTTATTGGTTGGCGGGTCGCTCGAGTCACTTCTTGTCCTATCATATCCCGTGAGTGTGTGAAGGCATTGCTAATTACGCATATAAATTTTTTTCGTTACTTTCTTTATACATCTATTCTTTTTTTTTGGTTCATATGGGCATTTCTAATTGTGATTATGTAACATTCTACTGTGGTTTTTAAATTGAAAGATGTAATTGTGGTTATTTCGTTTGCCAATGGATAAATATGTTTCTTGCTTTGTACCTGTGGTAAAGTTTGTAAAGTTCTCTTTTGGAATATTATTAATTGTGAAAAATGCAAACATTTATAAAGATTTATGTAATTTACGATAACGATATAACATCTATAGACAGGGGACAGCGATAGTGATATCGATAGTCGAAAGGTTGTTGTGTAGTAGAGGGGATGGTGGATGGTGTGTCTGTGCAGCGTGCGCGGAAGATAGTATTGTGTTTTATGAAAAGCATACGTAATTGCATGGACAGTGATACCGAACTATCAGATTGTTAATTCTCTTTACCTCTGCGGTATGTAATGCCATCGCCAGCGAACTTTAAGAGGAAATAAACCGGACTGTGAAAGTGCCGCTAACAATACTTTGTTGTGGCCGATACGAACTGTGCTTTTATGCGAATGAACTTTGTTGGTATTGGTTTTGGGTGGTGGAACTGTTGTCTATCACATTCTATCAAGCCGTGAAAGTGAAGACTTTAATTAATTGTGCAATATAAATGACTTTCAGTGACGTTGTCGAAGTTTGAAATGCGAGAACAGAGTAGACATTGTTTACGTTGTGCTTCACACACAAGAACAATTATATGAGCTGTGTATTTGTGGCTAAGACTATATGAATGTGACGAACTGTGTCATTATGGGCGATAGCGTCACGGGCAGTGCATTGAGTGTACAAACGAGCGATGTCTACGTAATGTACTTTGAAAGAGAGGACATGTCAATAACGGTCGTAAACTGGTGTCTTGTGGTTTGTTAATCACCACGGGGTTGATGATACAGCTGTGCCGGAACTTTATTTGCGTTTCGCCGGAGAAGATTAACCAGCGGAACTGCCTGCATCCTGCTCTCATCATAGTAACCCGCCGACATCGTGCTGCCCAACGCAACGCTTCGTATGCAACAAAAAGTTAAGAGATTTCGCCGAACGCTATCCCCTGATCTAGAAACTTTCTTTCTCTATTAAAAGTATAAGAATTACAGACTCTATTCAAATAAATTCTTTGTTTAATTTATGTTTGCTTTCTGCTAACGAAAATAAAATTACAATCAATGAATTAAAAGTTGCCTGGTAGTCATTGCTGAAACACCAGTAAATATAAATATCTTCCTCTCATTAGAACTAATTCTCCTAGCATGTCAAAATTATTGTAGTTATTTTATGTAGTTTTATGTATTGTTATGAGACTAGATATATGACAGTGACTAATAAGAGTATTTTGTCGCGAAATATGGCGTCGCGCGAAAATTACGGCGACCGCCATAATTGCTTGCGTTCTGACCAATAACTTAAAAGCTGCTATTCCCGTATTGGTGCATTTCCTGACGTGAGCGTGAATTACAAATGTCAGCTGTCAAATCACGTAGGGACTGTTTACCCAGTAATAAAAGTTTTTGATATTCTATTGCTATGAGTCGTACTATTAAGAGACACTGGTAGATGTATGGTGAACCCCCCCAGTGTTCATGCAATTATTAACAGTATTGTGTGTGATTCACAAATTTTTGTCACTTTTTCTAATTCCTTTCAGATATTGTCTTACATATCTTTTAAGTTTCAGAGAATATATACGCAATTTTGTCGGTTCAGGCTAATTTCAGAGCAGCTTCTCGTGAATATTAGAGTTTTCAGTTCATAAACGAAGTGGGATAGTGACCAGTTGAGGAGTACAACAAAGGGCGTGGTTTTCCAACTAGAATTTTGGATGACTTCACAGTTCAGCTATTGATAATTACTATTCCTGTGGGTTGAGGTCATCACAAGTGCTCATTTGGAGAGAAGTCCAGACATAGTGATGGCCAGGGAAATTGCTGCGTGTCTTGCAGAGCACGTTGAGTTTTCGGGCAGTGTCTGGGTGAGCGCTATCCTGGTGGAACAACACTACACATTTCTGTTGGAAGAACGGCGAATAAACCCGTCTAACAACATTTTGCATGTACCGAGCCCTGGTTAGAGTCCCTCCCGATACACTAGAGCTGAATTGTAGCTTATGGCACCACAGGCCTTATTGCCAGTGTGTCCCAGACGAACGTATTCTATGAGAAATGGCTCACCAAGACTCTACCATAAGTGTAAACGACCATCACTTTGGTTCTGGTAGAGCCTGCTTTCATTGCTGAAGACCAGGGCGCCATTCCATCTTCCACGTGATCCTCTCATGGCACCAGTCGATCCTTGCACGTCGATGCTGTGGTGTGAGTGGAAGGCGGACTAGAGGCGTGCGTGCCAGTAGTTTCGCTGCTAATAACTGGTTCGCCACAGTTCGTGTCAACACGTATCTGCTCACAAGCCGTCTTATCTGTGCCGTGGTAGCTGTACGACCTGCGCCACGACTGTCCTTACAGTAGAATGATCCAGGCGGACGTCTGTACTGTGTGGACGTTCAGATCCCCATCTACAAGTGTGAGAATATGCACAGAATCACTGCACAACTGAGGCAGTACGTCCAACCTGTGCGGCAGCTCTCCAAAAGAACCATCCCGCCACTCGGGTGGCCGCAATTTGACCCCCTTCAAACTCGCTCAGTTAGCTGCAGGAAGCACATCTTCGTGACATAGGTGCCAGCCTGCTTCACAAGTTTGCACCACGCTGACCTTCTGACTGGGGCATTCCTCATTAAAGGGTAGGTACTGAGCCGTGTATCGACTCGTGCTACACCCTGTGTTTAGATTGCATTGGTTTTCCTTTTCTTCCCCTGACATGTTTGTTTGATATGTTGTCTGTCATTAAGTGGCTGCTTGGTTGTCTTTTCCCTCTGCTATCAATATCTGCGTTTTGCTTCCGGGAAAGTGCTATGGAGGAAGTGAGATCTTTGACCGGTTGTAGCCTCGGGTGGTGGCGTGGAAGTAGGGGCGTGGCGCGCACAGAGTGTGGTGGACACCGGAGGGCAGTGTCGCTCTCCAGCGCGAAGCAGGCGTGGTCGGTTGTACCGAGTCGCCACGTGATGTATGTCGGTTGTGTGTAACGAGCGGGTCGAGTTGACGGAAGAGCTCCCCGCGTGTTGGCTGTATACAGAATCGCCCCACGAGTAGTTGCTATTCATTTCGCCTTGGTGGGACGTTAACAAGCTTCTTTAAATCCTCCGTTTCAACACTGGAGTTTAAAAGGAGCGGTCACTACCCGTCAACGTTGCAGAGAAGACGTGAACTCCGGTGACAGAGCGTGTTGTCGCGTGACCGTGGCGTGTTGGGTACGCTGGCGACGCGTGCGCGGTCGGATGTGTGGATCCATGCCATCGGAGGTCGTGTACTGCCTGTTCGAGCATAATTGCAAGTTAAGTTCGTGGAAGGTTTAATCATTAACTAATAATTTGTATAACCAGCGTCTCTTCTGCCTTGTGGCCTCTGGCGACCGGGTTTCCTGTCCCCGGCACCGTTGTAATTGAAGACAGTGATCTTTCCTCCTCCTCTCGTTACTGTCCGATGGGAGGTGTAGTTTTGGCAGTTTAATTATTTCGCTATTCTGTCGTGCGTTATGAGTATATTCATGCTTCTTGTTGGTTGATCATGTGCTCGCTCATTCAGGACTGTGTGGTGTAATGTTTCCTTGCACGAGGTTAGCTCTAATTATGTCAGCAAGTTAAGCCATCTTATAACATCTTTTTGCTGGCTAAAAGTCGGCGCAGTGACCAGCCTGAGAGTGGCAATTATGTTTACGGGCGTATTTAAATTGGTCAGTATTCTGTCTAGCCTGAGCATCCCTGAGTGGGTGATTTGTGGCCGCCTTACACGGGTCCGTCATATCTGTTATGTTCTAATGATATTCCAGGACACTTTTGCTTAACAAATTTTTAAATTCCTCCAAGTTTCTGAATTCCTTTTATTACCATTAATCGTGTGTTTGCTGAGACGTGTTTAATTTTTTTAATGGCGGCGTCGGTAGCTTCACTACCTCACCGTACTTTATTAACAAAGTTCTGTATTTACCTTAGTAGCCTGTTTACTAATGTTCTTTAAATTTCTTTTAATTGTTCTATTGCTATAAATTTCTTTGATTGCCGTTTGCGGCGTGTTTTAAAAGGTTGTTTATTGCCGTACTGCTAGCTTCAGTGTGTTTTTTTTTTTAAATTTTAATTGTTGTATTGCTATAAATTACTTGATTGCCGTTAGCGGCGTGTTTAAGGGGCTCCGGAACGCCTTATACTTGCAATGTTAAAATAACGCTTATAAATTACATCTTTCCTCACAAAGTATTTGAGGTAGGAAGTTGAACTTTTTACAGATTATTTATTGGAATATGGGCTACAACTTAACACAGGGATTTTACAAAATTTTAGTTCAGTTATTAAAGATGATTTTTTTCAATTGTAATGAAAATTCACAACATTTTTTTTTTGCAATTTCTTATTTATATATTCAAAAATATACAGTTTTTTGGAAAAAGGCTTTGTTAAATTATGCACGAGGTACTGTGTAACATTTACTGAAAGTTTGAAACAAATATGTTTGGAAGATCCGTAGAAAACATGTAATTAGTATGAGAAAATAAAAGTTTTGGGAATCGAGCGACAAAGATTGGATTAACTTTTTAGTGCATTCCAGGTCCATAGGATGGATTATCTTCATCCTCTGCAAACTCCTCCTCCAGATTCCTCTTGTTCCTCCTCCTGTTTACTCTTGCTTGTATTTCTAGACTCTTTACAGCCCTGTCTGCAGCCCGAAGGCGTTCCTTGTCTAAAGCAAGCATCGCTCGTACCATGTTAGAACCTATCTTCATTCCCATATTTCTAAATACCTTGCACCTTACAATGTTGCCATCAGTGAAAGTCGCAACAGCATCATACACACCAAAGTGAAGTGTTTCTATTCCAACAAATACAGTCTTGGGGATTCTCGACCATATAACACTATTTATACTTTCATTGGGGTTTTGAGTTTTTCCGTGAATACACTTTTTCAACAGTTCAGGTGCTGCTAAGTCTCTGAAAATAGGTTTTAGCACCTCCATTATTGCATGAGGCAGACTATGCTTATGAGTGTACACTTCACCAGTTAGCAATCCTTTGTTATATTTACACCAACTGTCTTCTTCTTTGGGACACAAGCTATGTTGGCGATTTTCATCGTCTTTATTGTTTACAGTAATAACACATACATTTGGCTTTCCAACATTTCTCCTTTTCTTAAAAGCCGTCAGAGGATTTCTAATAACTTTACTTTTACTCATTATCATACTTCAACTAAACAGAGACTCAAGAAACAGGTTTAATTACGAATATTTTCGAGATAACGACAGAGTAAATAAACATGAAACAATCGACAATCACACCAGCGATATATATTGAACCATCACAGGTTAGCCACAACACATACTTTATCTCACATCACTAAAATGTACCTGATGAACACGGACGTTAATAATAACACCATTTGACAGCAGTTCAACAGCGCCACAGTAGGTCACGCCCATGTAGAACACATTAAAAAAAATTTAAAAATAGTTGTAGTCTTCGGAATTGAATAAATTATATATCTATTAAAAGGTAATAGTCTGCAGATTCACAAAACGCAAAAAAAGTAAAAATTGAACTTTTCATGATTTTGAGCCTTTCGGGAGCCCCTTAAGAGGCTGTTTATTGCCGTACTGGTCGTTTCTGTAAGATACGAATAAAACATTTGTGAAAATCTCAACTGGACAGTAAACTGCTAGAAATCTGGCCCCGTTTCCAAACTTGTGGTGTGGCTTGTAGTAACCGTAACCACTGTGTGTGTCAGGTACAGATGGCGCTCTGCAGACAGAGCTGTGGCACTGCGCTGTCTATTGGGATACGACGTTGAAAGAATTATAAGTATTGCGGTATATTGATAATTTTTACTTATGGACCGTACTATTACATGCAACTGAGGAAGACAGGACAACAAAAAGTTGAAGATGTCATTACCAGTATGTCTACGATACCCCAGGTGGCATACGTCGACATCGGATCAAAGTCGACGTTGTCTTTCCAGGTGAACTATTTCGTTCCGGTAGTGTACACAGGAAATGCAATGACTAGTAGCGGTACAAAATACCGAAACCCACGCAGCATGTGCTAGTAGTCGGAGAATGTATGTAGATGTACACTACTGGCCATTAAAATTGCTACACCAAGAAGAAATGCAGATGATCAACGGGTATTAATTGGACAAATATATTATACTAGAACTGACACGTGATAAAATTTTCACGCAATTTGGGTGCATAGATCCTGAGAAATCAGTACCCAGAACAACCACCTCTGACCGTAATAACGGCCTTGATACGCCTGGGCATTGAGTCAGACAGAGCTTGGATGACGTGTACAGGTACACCTGCCCATGCAGCTTCAACACGATACCACAGTCCATCAAGAGTAGTGACTAGCTTATTGGGACGAGCCAGTTGCTCGGCCACCATTGACCAGATGTTTTCAATTGGCGAGAGATCTGGGGAATGTGCTGGCCAGGGCAGCAGTCGAACATTTTCTGTATCCAGAAAGGCCCGTTTAGGATATACAACATGCGGTCGTGCATTATCCTGCTGAAATGTAGGGTTTCGCAGGGATCGAATGAAGTGTAGAGCCACGGGTCGTAGCATATCGGAAATGTAACGTCCACTGTTCAAAGTGCCGTCAATGCGAACAAGAGGTGACCGAGACGTGTAACCAATAGCACCCCATACCATCACGCCGGGTGATACGCCAGGATGAAAATGACGAATACACGCTTCCAATGTGAGTTCACCGCGATTTCGCCAAACACGGATGCGACCATCATGATGCTGTAAACAGAACCTGTATTCATCCGAAAAAATGACGTTTTGCCATTCGTGCACCAAGGTTGGTCGTTGAGTACACCATCGCAGGCGCTCCTGTCTGTGATGCAGCGTCAATGGTAACCGCATCCATGGTCTCGGAACTGATAGTCCATGCTGCTGCAAAGCGTCGTCGAACTTTTCGTGCAGATGGTTGTTGTCTTGCAAACGTCCCCATCTGTTGACTCAGGGATCGAGACGTGGCTGCACGATCCGTTACAGTCACGCGGATAAGATGCCTGTCATCTCGACTGCTAGTGGTACGAGGCCGTTGGGATCCAGCACGGCGTTCCGTATTACCCTCCTGAACCCATCGATTCCATATTCTGCTAACAGTCACTGTGTAACACCATGGCTCTACTGCTCTACTGATTTATTTTGCCTTTGTTTCATTTAATGTTACATCATTGAGCTTCTGTAAATGTGTTTGCTTGAATCGATAACATAAAATTGTATACTCCTTTCTTTGTACGAACTTTGATATCATGATTTGATTGTATGCTGTGTAGCATATCTGCAATTTATATTCTTTGTCCCATTTGGAGGGAACAAAACTTACTGTATATTATTGTAATTTTGTGTGAATAATTTTTGGTAGAAATGTCAATATGTGCAAATGTTCTGTTTTGTTTAAAATGATTGTTTACTGTTATGTAAACTGCTGATCCTCACTTAGGAATCTTAGTAATTTTGTGTATAAAAGGTGTAGTGGTTCCCCTCGGGAACGGAACTGTGTAGCGCGCGCAAATTGTGGTTGGCCTAGGTGGAAAAGATGGAACTGATAGTCAGTCGGGGATGAGCCAGCAGTCGGGGACGAGCTACGAGTCCGTGCACTGCCATGTAAAAGATGCATATTGTGCTGGTTCCGAGAGAGGCTTTTCCTGCTACTTTCCAATGCCTCGGATGGATGGATAAATAGCTGGAACTATTCTGGAAATTGTATCTGTAGTCGCCACCAAGAAATGACAGAGTCCAGCAATTCAGTCTGCGAATCCACCTACCATCATGCAGTTGCCACCACGTTGCGCAATCACTGTAACGTAATACTATAATGATGTACAGTGAAGGATCAGCTTAATGGAGGTGTTATTGTACTCAAATATAAGGTAATTTATATCTGAATTTATGTACCAACCTTGATTTTTCTCCTCATCATAATACCTCTCAGGTTCCTTTCCGTTTGAACTAAAGTAATCACCGAGTGTCCCTACTGAAAGAACTTTTATGACCAATGTTATGCTAATTAATGCCTCTTGAACTTAGTAAAAAGAAAGTTAAAGTTAATGTGGCAAGAGAGTGCGTTAAAGTAAATGTTGTTTGCTGAAAATAGTTTTCCTATTAAAACTGCTTATTAAAGTGCTGTTGCCAATTGCAAAATTAAAAGTTCTTAAGACTGAGGCTTCTAAAGTTTTCCTTAGCTAATGATCACCTTGATATCTGTCGTAAATTCTAAAGGGCGAGCCAGATTCTTGCAATTTTGTTAACATTGTGTTTCGATGTAGTAAAAGTGAGAAAGCTGCTGTTGTGAAACGTTATACACTCTTGTTTGCTAAGTGTTTGTCTCTCTTGTGTATTAGAAGTGCATATTAATAGTAATGTTATAAAGACCATTCACTTTGTGTAAGCCCTGAAGGTAATAGTGTGTTTCGGTAGCTGTTATAATTTTGCAAATAGTTTGTGCTGCTCCAACCGTTAGTTTCAATCTTACTGTAAACATATGAGTGTGGCAGAGTTCATAGCACTCACGTGTGGCCAAGTATAGGTTGTGTTTATCCGCTAAAATTACTAATAACTATTTTCTTCAACGAGAATGTTAATCATTCTTTTGCCTAGTTAGGCTGGCGACCGTTTTTTTTATCCAATAAACAGTGCAGATAGGCAATATTTTGTTTATCACCGTTTAATTATTTATGTAATTCTGACTTTCACTTCCGATAAGCCACCCCCATTAGGAATAACATGGTCAACACAACAAAATTCCTCTCAGAGGGTAACACTGCTCTGTTGCTTTATACCATAATTACTATAACAAAATAATTCTGTTTTGCAAACTGCCTCCAGCTTCGAGGTTATGGTATAGCAGTAGCAGACAGGGAGTGTTATACGTGGCTTTTCCGTGACAGGACTATTTGTTCTGTTGGGGCATACTACGTAATAAACCAAACTTGGTACCTCGTAGTATAAGCTACGTAAATACGCTGTTGTAGTGTTATAAGTGGCGACGGTGACAGGACATTGTTCGGTTTGCACCTACAGACGGAAAAAATTATAAGTAGTTAGCATTTTACAAACATAGAGTGAACACAAAACGTCCAGCGGCACGAATCTGTAATTTATTTGACAAAACGGGTAACGAAAGTTCAGCTTAAATTGAAAATAAAACGTATCAATACTTAATAGCAACTAAAATGGACAGGGAACTAGAAATGAATGTAAATACGCGAGAGCAGAATGCAACCGAGAGCAGTTCAGGCAGCACACCAACAGATGGCACGACGCGCGACGTGCGAGTACAGGCGGACGTAAACAAACCTATCCAAGCTACGAACATTGCACACACTAAACAGAATAAAACAGACGATGTTGCTAAAGACAACGACTGTGCTAACGAATCGAGGGATATGTTCGAATCACCAGAAACTGAGAGGGGTGTTGGATCTGAACACGAAAATGCAGTTGAAACAAAAAGTGAAAAGACACCAGATGTGACTGATTTGTTAAAAATGTTGTCTGTTCAAATTACAGCACTGGGGCAACAATATGTAGAACAAAGACAGCTAATTGCATCAGTGGGGCAACAGTTTGCAGCGCACTATGATGATATATCTACACTATTGGCAGCACAAAGTAAACAAATCGAAATGCAATGCAATAGAATTATCGAAAAAATTGATATGTCATTCAATAATGATCTTTCAAGGTCAGAATCGTGTGAAAAGGTATTATTAAATAATGAAAGTGAGCCAGAAAATGCGAGTGAAAAGGAGGATATTAGTACTGTTAATGATGTGTATGAGGTTAAAGATGTAGATGTGGGGAGGGTTATGATGAAATATGCCACGCAAAAGACGTGTGCATAGCTAATGATAGGTGAAAGGGATGTAAAGGAGGACGTTAGTAAACATGACATTATAAACAGTGCAGGTGAAATTATTGTTGCTGGAAAGGTGTTTTGTGGCTCGAATGCAGAAGGGTCTGGTAGGGATTTCACACGATTATCTGAAACTGATAGTAAAGGAATAAGTGAAACAAAGGTTATCAGTGTAAATGATGAGTATACTATGTACGAAACTAAGGCTGAGATCGTTCAAAGTAATTCAACAGAAGTACCTGAGTGCCCGAACGGTGTGCATTGTGTAGAAAATGAGTCGAAAAACGAAGTGTCTGAGGCATCTAGTGATAATCTGCTCCACTGTTTAAAGGTTGCTTTCCTGCTAGAATCTGATGACGAAAATGAAATCAGTGATAGTTCAGATGATGAAAGGTATATGAATACAGATAAGAATGTATGTACTAACTTTCCCTATTGTTCAAAAGTCGCGTACTTAAGTGAATCTGATGGTGAGGAAGAGAGTAGTGATGACTCCAGGGCAGATGAATTTTCAGGTGTAAACGAAAGTGAATATACTTTTACTGACAGAGGGTACGAAAAAAATAGTGACATTTTACCATATCAAAATACAGAAAGTAGAACTGGGCCAAAACCGAATGAATTATTCAGTAATGTAACACAGGGGCATAATTTACAGGAACCTCCAGATGATACTATACTGGGGCAAGCCTTAACAAATGTTTTGAAGGAGTGTGAATTACAGGAACTAAAAGAACCACCTGATAAAATAATAGCACAACAGGAGATGTTGTACCTTGCTAAAGACTTTGAAATTCCAAAACCTAAAAAGCCACCTGATGAAACAAAACGTTGGCAAGATCTGAATAGGTTAGTGAAAAATGTAGAAGGTGGGAGGCCTAAAAAACCACCAGACTTAAGTGACTGTTTTACGAACCCTAAAAGACTGCCTTGTTAATAAAGAGACTGGGGGCAGGATGTATGTATATGTAGCGACGCTGCCGCGCGCTAATTCAAGCTCGCCAGTGTGTGTGTGTGTGTGTGCTGTGCGCGTGTGTCAGTACAGTGATGTAGCGACGCTGTGTAGTTCCGCGCCCAGCCTCTAGAGGCGCTGTGTTTTATAACTTTTATATACGTTCTGTTTCTTATGATTATTTTTCCTTGTTTTTTAGAGTTAGATAGTAGTTCCTTGTCTCCTGACTTGTGTGGACGGATACTATTTTCTCTCCTAACTACAGAAGTTCCCGAGGATTGAGGATCCTCTGTATCGATCGGAAGCAAAATTTTATAGCCCCGAACTGTCCACACATGCCGGGCGTCGTCAGATACGCGCCGCAATAAAGTTATTATTACTCAACTGAAGGTCTTCATTCTTCCGAATCACGTCAAGCAAAAGTCGGACAGCCACCAGTTTAGCTGTACCCGACAAGTGGTGACCCCGACGTGATTCAAGCAGAGACCGACGTGATTAAGAAGAAGCAGTCGTGAGCTACGCAAGTAACGAGCACATAATGACCGAACAGCAGGCCGTCTCCAGGATTGCAGTCCGTTTGCCGCCGTTGTGGCCCGACAACCCAGTACTCTGGTTCGCGCAGGCAGAGGCAAGTTTTAGCTGCGCTGGAATAACGGTCGAAGCAACTAAATTTGCGCTGATTGTGAGCCAACTCGACCAACGTTATGCAGCCGAGGTGCAGGACATAATCACAGCACCGCCCGAGGCTGGAGCTTATGCCAGGCTAAAATCAGAGTTGATTCGACGGGTTGCCGCGTCACAAGAGGACCGGATACGTCAGGTTCTGACACAGGAAGAAATTGGCGACAGGAAGCCTTCCCAATATCTGCGACATCTACGCAGCAAAGTTGACACCGTTACTGTGCCAGACAGTCTGCTCAGAACGCTGTGGAGCAGTAGGTTGCCGCCGCAAATAAAAGCCATAATCGCCTCACAAACGGACATGCCGCTGGATGACGTGGCGCAGCTAGCAGACCGGATTCAGGACGCGATCACACCGGCTCCGGTCAGCGCAGTCGCGGCGTTGGACAACAGTGCAAACAGTACCGCGTCTGTGGCACGAGCCGACCATGATTCTCTCGCTGCCAAGGTTGAGCTTTTGTGCGCCCAGGTCAGTGCGCTGCTGGCACGTGACGACGACAATAATAGAAGAAGTCGATACAGACGGCGGCGTTCGAGAAGCAGATCTTCCGGCAGTACTACCACTCCGCAAGGCGAGGTACCGTTGTGCTGGTACCACCGACGATTCGGCGATCAGGCAAGGAAGTGCACATCGCCATGCTCGCACCCAAACGCCACCGGCGGTCGACAATAGGCGCAACCGACTGCCAGTTATCCTCTAAGCGCCTGTTCGTTACCGATAGGAGTTCCGGCGTTAAGTTTTTAATTGACACTGGGTCGAACCTGAGTATCATACCACGAACAGCCATACATCGTTGCCGGCCGCCAACTGCCTTCCGTCTGACGGCTGCCAACAATTCTTCCATCGCAACATATGGCACACAGAGGATGGAGCTTAATCTCGGCCTACGTCGCGCGTACGAGTGGAATTTTACAGTTGCTGACGTCACGGAGGCGATCGTCGGGGCTGATCTCCTCGCGCACTATCACCTGCTGCCGGACGTCGCGAACGCACGCTTGGTAGACAGCGTCACTGGCTTAGCTGTCACGGGTTTCCGTCGCAACACCGCAACGCACAGTGCCAAGTTGGTCCATGCTACGGAGGGTGAGTACACTGAATTACTGCTTAACTATCCGAACTTGACCAGGCCGCCCGGCGCTCCCAGGTTCATACCACATGACACGGTGCATCACATTCAAACGACTGATGGTCCCCCAGTAGCATGCCGACCTAGGCGTCTCGCTCCGGACCGATTGAAGATAGCGAAGGCAGAATTCGACGCCATGATTCGCGAGGGCATAATGCGGCCATCTAAGAGCCCGTGGTCCTCCGCATTACATCTTGTTCCGAAGAAGGGTGGAGCTTGGCGCCCATGCGGTGACTACCGTGCGCTTAACGCGCGAACGGTGCCGGACAGATATCCCGTTCCGTTACTGAGGGATTATAATCACGCTTTACATGGTGCCACGGTGTTCACAGTCCTGGACTGCGCTAAAGCGTATACACAGATTCCGGTGGCCAATGACGACATTCCAAAGACTGCAATAATAACGCCTTTCGGTTTATTTGAAAGTAAATTTATGACTTTCGGTTTACGCAATGCCGCTCAGACCTGGCAAAGGTTTATAGACTCGGTTCTCCAGGGGCTGCCGTTCTGTTTCGCCTACCTGGACGATGTGCTAGTGTTCTCTGCTGACCACGATCAACACCGACAACACCTGCGAGAGATTTTCGAGCGATTGGAGCGTTACGGTGTCGTCTTGAACGTGGACAAGTGTGTTTTCGGGCAGTCAGAGGTGACATTTCTTGGCCATAAGATTTCTGCTGAAGGCTCTCTTCCTCTGTCCGAGAAGGTGGACGCTATCTTGCAGCTACCCCGACCAACTACGATCAAAGAATTACGTCGTTTTTTGGGGATGCTCAATTTTTATCGACGACACCTTCCTCACGCTGCGGAGCTGCAGGAACCTTTGACGGCGGCATTATCAGGCCCTAAAGTAAATAGCAAGTCTCTGATACAGTGGACAGAGGACATGTGTTCTGCGTTCGAGGCAACAAAGAGGAGTATGGCCGACGCGGCGCTTCTCGCACACCCACGACTCGACGCGCCATTAGCAATTGTCGTAGATGCGAGCCAGACGGCGATCGGTGCCGCGTTACAACAATGGTCCGACAACGCATGGCAGCCACTGGCGTATTATTCCCACAAGCTTTCGCCTGCACAGAGAAAATGGAGCACATACGACCGTGAACTCCTGGCAGTATACCAAGCAGTGAAATATTTTCGCCCTCAAGTGGAAGCGCGAACTTTCACGGTATATACAGACCACAAACCACTCACTTTCGCCTTCCGTCGGAATAGTGTCAACTGCTCTCCCCGTCAATTTCATCACCTTGAGTTCGTGGCCCAGTTTACTACCGACATTAGACATATTTCTGGGATCGACAACATTGTTGCGGATTGCCTTTCACGGATCAGCAGTGTTTCCAGTAACATAGACCTTCCTGCACTGGCACAGGCACAGAGAGACGACGAAGAACTCCTTGCCTATGTTAAAGACACGGCTTCAGCATTGCAACTGAAACTTGTTGATGTTCCGGGGGAGGACACACGGCTATACTGCGACGTTTCTCGCGGCCGACCTCGTCCCTTTCTGACGCCGGCTTTTAGAAGGCAAGCCTTTGATACGGTACATGGATTGTCCCATCCAGGGGTACGCCCGACATTCCGCCTAGTATCGCAACGTTTCGTGTGGCCAGGCATGCAAAAAGACTGCCGCGAGTGGGTCCAATCTTGTCTTCAGTGCCAACGCTGCAAGATTAACCGCCATGTACACGCACCGATCGGCGATTTTCCGGATACCACCGCCCGCTTTGCCCACGTTCATTTAGATGTAGTCGGACCACTTCCACCTTCGAACGGGCAAAGATATCTGTTTACAATGATCGACCGTTTTACGCGTTGGCCGGAGGCAGTGCCGGTGGATAATATCACAGCAGACACATTAGCTTCCGCTTTTGCAATGACTTGGTTGGCAAGATTTGGATGCCCACTACATATTACCACTGACCGCGGACGGCAATTTGAATCAGACCTGTTCTCACAGCTGGCCAAGTTTTGTGGTTACACCCACCATAAGACCACAAGTTATCACCCAGCAAGCAACGGCATGATCGAACGCTGGCACCGTTGTTTGAAGGCCGCGCTGATGTGCCACGAAGAAACCTGGACAACCGCACTACCAGTGGTCTTGTTAGGCTTACGGGCGACTTTCAAACCAGACCTGGGGTCGTCAGCGGCAGAACTGGTTTACGGAGAAACACTGCGCCTTCCTGGTGACTTTGTAGACGCGGATGACGCGGAGACAGTTGCTACTGGCCAGCCGGATTTCTTGCGACGATTGAGGGACCATGTATCAAAGATTCGCCCTCCGAAAGCCACACGTCATGGCAAGCCGCCCACTTTCGTGCACCAGGACCTGGAACAATGTCGTCACGTCATGCTCCGCACTGAGGGCGTTAAACCGCCTCTACAAGCTCCTTATTCTGGTCCATATGAAGTGCTACGGCGCAGTGCCCACACCATGGATATCCTAGTGAACGGCAAAACGACGACTGTCGCGTTGAATCGGGTTAAACCTGCATATGTTTTTCCTGACACCCCACTAGCGGCACCTCGTCGTAGGCGTCCACCTACCGCTGTTCCAGACACTGACACCACATCTCCGGCGCCGGCTCTTCAACATTCGCCGCCCAACGCAGCACAACATCCGCCTCCTGACGTTGTTCCTCCTCCTCCGACGAGGACGACCCGTTCTGGACGTCGGGTGCACTTTCCGGCGCGGTATCTCGACGCCGACGCTCCGCTTCCGCCCGGGGGGCTGATGTAGCGACGCTGCCGCGCGCTAATTCAAGCTCGCCAGTGTGTGTGTGTGTGCTGTGCGCGTGTGTCAGTACAGTGATGTAGCGACGCTGTGTAATTCCGCGCCCAGCCTCTAGAGGCGCTGTGTTTTATAACTTTTATATACGTTCTGTTTCTTATGATTATTTTTCCTTGTTTTTTAGAGTTAGATAGTAGTTCCTTGTCTCCTGACTTGTGTGGACGGATACTATTTTCTCTCCTAACTACAGAAGTTCCCGAGGATTGAGGATCCTCTGTATCGATCGGAAGCAAAATTTTATAGCCCCGAACTGTCCACACATGCCGGGCGTCGTCAGATACGCGCCGCAATAAAGTTATTATTACTCAACTGAAGGTCTTCATTCTTCCGAATCACGTCAAGCAAAAGTCGGACAGCCACCAGTTTAGCTGTACCCGACATATATATATATTGTTAAAAAATGCATGACTTAAATTATATTGTATCTGAGTGTTACCTGAAAGTGAAATATTGTTTTGTTGACCTTGAGGCCTGTGGCAGTTTGTTGCTTATTTACTGTAGTGCACTGTTTGTCTTTACTTAGGAACTGTTTATTTTCAATTGAATACTTATTGTTGCCAGCCAAATTATGAGGCTAGGGGCATGTAGTGTGGCAAACCTTAAAACTCTATGAATAATGATGCTTATGGTTACTTTATGAAAGTGCAAAGAACTCTACAAGATAATAATTTATTTCTAATATACTTAATAATCAGAAAGGGCTTATGTTTGTAGTATGTGGTTTATTTAAAGGTACATGTCCTCGGATGAGGGTTGTTAACCCTCATGGGACATGCACTCTTTGCATTGTCAGGTGCCTGACGAGCACCAGGGACCCGAGTCGTTGACAGCACTACTTCCATTTCTTTTCGTGTTGCCAACCTTCCTCTTCATCATTCAGAACTTTTACTATCTTCTTTCCTTCTTCTCTGTCAGAGTAAACTGAAAAGTGTGGAAATAAGGTGAGATACTGTGTATTGTTTGTGGACAAGTAAATGAATAATTACATTGGGTACACTAGAAAATGACCAATATGAATGTAAGTATTGTGGATACTGTAAAGAGAAAATGTAATGGAAAAGTAATTGGAAAGAGAAGTATAGATGAGAAAAGGTAAGAATACTGAAAATAGGGTAAATGAATACTATATTATGACTAAATGTAAATGTTTTTGAAAAATAGGGATAAATATGATGTTGAAAAAATGTGTGTGTTTAAATCTGAGGAGATAAACCTGACTAATGTATGTGAAAATAGGTATGAGAGGCATGTGTCTAGTGCCACTAAAAGTGGGCAGAAATCACTTGCCATAGGATTTAAAGTTATTGTTCTGATCTTGACATTTTTGATAACCTAAATGTGTAATTAAACTGAATACTGACTTCATAAGAAATATTACTGAGTAAGAAAGTGGGGAGAAAAACCACAAATCAGGGACTCTCAAATAACCCCTGATTATTGTCCTTATACCAAACATGTCATTTAAAATTTACTTGATTAATGTATATGTTACCTGATGTTGTCATTTAAAAAGAAATGGTTTTGTTACCAGTGCTTAATTGCTGTTTCAAAGTTGCAGGTTTTATGTTTTATACCATTAAAGCAAATTTTACCAAAGATGTGATATAAAGATGAAAAAACCTGGAGATGATAACAACAAAAAAAAACTGTTCAAAAATATGTTGATGGGCAGCAAAACAAAACAAAACAAGAATAAAAATGCTGTGGTCCTGAAGTTAGGCAACGGCCTTGCCGCAGTGGCTACACCGGTTCCCGTGAGATCACCGAAGTTAAGCGCTGTCGGGCGTGGCCGGCGCTTGGATGGGTCACCATCCCGCCGCCACGTGCTGTTGCCATTTTTCGGGGTGCACTCAGCCTCGTGATGCCAATTGAGGAGCTACTCGACCGATTAGTAGCGGCTTCGGTCAAAGACTACCGTCCTAACGGTCGGGAGTGCGGTGTGCTGACCACACGCCCCTCCTTATCCGCATCCTCCTCGGAAGATGACACGGCGGCCGGACGGTCCCGGAAGGGCCACTTGTGGCCTAAAGACGGAGTTAGAAGTGGTCCTGAAGTTGAGGGCTACCAAAAATGCTGTGTGAGCAGTAGCCAAAGGACTTGCCATTGTGTGGCAAGAAGTTGATAAGTGGTCACGAACTGCCAAACCTAGAGGATGAGGCAGTGTACTAATTGAAAAATGTTTGTTTTAGTGTTCTTAATCTAAATTGTGTTTTTGTGCCTAAATATTTATAGATAAAGACTGCCAAAACAATAATGGGCAGAATGTGTAACATGGACTGCTAGTGCTGAGGCAAGCAGTGAACTTAGTTAGGTTTATTGGTCAATGTGTTATGAACTGACTATTCTTATTGAAGTCAGTGAAAAGTTGTTATACAATATATATGCATTCTTATTCAAATGAATGAAGATGTTTGTTTTGGACTGCCTTGTTTTAAAAATACAGCAGTGATGATTAAAGATAGGGTCTGAATAGGTTAATGTGTTTGTGTGTCACAAACATTTTGGACTGCTATTAATGATGAGCAGCTTTAAAGTTAATTGTTTTGAGAAAACCTTGAAAAGTTACTTTTGTATTTAAAGAGTCAGTTGGAAAAAGTTCTCATAGCTGTTTGTGTAAATATTAGTACATATGTGGATGCAAACTAAAATTTTGAACATTACATTAACTACTGAACCTTGTGAAAAGTACTATGATCATTAACATGCTTGTGTGCCTGAACATTTACATTCCTTTAAAATTATTGAAAGACAAATTTCTGCTTTGTTATGTTAAAATGTTCTGTGCTGTTGTATATGTGTATTATTTCTTTTGTTTAAACGCCATACCTATTCTGCTAATATGAAGCTTATTTTGTGTACCGTTTTGTCTTTTATTTGAACTGTGTGTGTATGAAATGAACATGCTTAAAAGTGTCTTGTGTAATGGTGAAAATGAGTTTCTTTAAACAAGTGTGGGCATGAAAATTACTGTAAATGTCTCAATTTTGGAAGTGTTATTGGAAAAAAGTATAAAAATTCTTAGTGTATATTACTGTATGTTTGTAATAGGTATTTTTTTTGTCCCAACTGAAGTTGGATGGTATAATTTGTTTCTGAAGCCAACACCACTTAGGTGTTATAGATGTTTCCTTGAAGTATCCCCTACAGGAAACTTCAACGAAACATGGGGCATGTGTAACACCATGGCTCTACTGCTCTACTGATTTATTTTGCCTTTGTTTCATTTAATGTTACATCATTGAGCTTCTGTAAATGTGTTTGCTTGAATCTATAACATAAAATTGTATACTCCTTTCTTCGTACGAACTTTGATATCATGATTTGATTGTATGCTGTGTAGCATATCTGCAATTTATATTCTTTGTCCCATTTGGAGGGAACAAAACTTACTGTATATTATTGTAATTTTGTGTGAATAATTTTTGGTAGAAATGTCAATATGTGCAAATGTTCTGTTTTGTTTAAAATGATTGTTTACTGTTATGTAAACTGCTGATCCTCACTTAGGAATCTTAGTAATTTTGTGTATAAAAGGTGTAGTGGTTCCCCTCGGGAACGGAACTGTGTAGCGCGCGCAAATTGTGGTTGGCCTAGGTGGAAAAGATGGAACTGATAGTCAGTCGGGGATGAGCCAGCAGTCGGGGACGAGCTACGAGTCCGTGCACTGCCATGTAAAAGATGCATATTGTGCTGGTTCCGAGAGAGGCTTTTCCTGCTACTTTCCAATGCCTCGGATGGATGGATAAATAGCTGGAACTATTCTGGAAATTGTATCTGTAGTCGCCACCAAGAAATGACAGAGTCCAGCAATTCAGTCTGCGAATCCACCTACCATCATGCAGTTGCCACCACGTTGCGCAATCACTGTAACGTAATACTATAATGATGTACAGTGAAGGATCAGCTTAATGGAGGTGTTATTGTACTCAAATATAAGGTAATTTATATCTGAATTTATGTACCAACCTTGATTTTTCTCCTCATCATAATACCTCTCAGGTTCCTTTCCGTTTGAACTAAAGTAATCACCGAGTGTCCCTACTGAAAGAACTTTTATGACCAATGTTATGCTAATTAATGCCTCTTGAACTTAGTAAAAAGAAAGTTAAAGTTAATGTGGCAAGAGAGTGCGTTAAAGTAAATGTTGTTTGCTGAAAATAATTTTCCTATTAAAACTGCTTATTAAAGTGCTGTTGCCAATTGCAAAATTAAAAGTTCTTAAGACTGAGGCTTCTAAAGTTTTCCTTAGCTAATGATCACCTTGATATCTGTCGTAAATTCTAAAAGGCGAGCCAGATTCTTGCAATTTTGTTAACATTGTGTTTCGATGTAGTAAAAGTGAGAAAGCTGCTGTTGTGAAACGTTATACACTCTTGTTTGCTAAGTGTTTGTCTCTCTTGTGTATTAGAAGTGCATATTAATAGTAATGTTATAAAGACCATTCACTTTGTGTAAGCCCTGAAGGTAATAGTGTGTTTCGGTAGCTGTTATAATTTTGCAAATAGTTTGTGCTGCTCCAACCGTTAGTTTCAATCTTACCGTAAACATATGAGTGTGTCAGAGTTCATTGCACTCGCGTGCGGCCAAGTATAGGTTGTGTTTATCCGTTAAAATTACTAATAACTATTTTCTTCAACGAGAATGTTAATCATTCTTTTGCCTAGTTAGGCTGGCGACCGTTTTTTTTTATCCATTACACAGTGCAGATAGGCAATATTTTGTTTATCACCGTTTAATTATTTACGTAATTCTGACTTTCACTTCCGATAAGCCACCCCCATTAGGAATAACACGGTCAACACAACAAAATTCCTCTCAGAGGATAACACTGCTCTGTTGCTTTATACGATAATTACTATAACAAAATAATTCTGTTTTGCAAACTGCCTCCAGCTTCGAGGTTATGGTATAGCAGTAGCAGACAGGGAGTGTTATACGTGGCTTTTCCGTGACAGGACTATTTGTTCTGTTGGGGCATACTACGTAATAAACCAAACTTGGTACTTCGTAGTATAAGCTACGTAAATACGCTGTTGTAGTGTTATAACTGGATCTCAACCAACGCGAGCAGCAATGTCGCGATACAATCAAACGTAATCGCGATAGGCTACAAACCGAGCTTTATCAAGGTCGGAAACGTGATGGTACGCATTTCTCCTCCTTACACGAGGCATCCCAAAAACGTTTCACCAGGCAACGCCGATCAACTGCTGTGTGTGTATGAGAAATCGGTTGGAAACTTTCCTCATGTCAGCACGTTGAAGGTGTCGCCACCGGCGCCAAGCTTGCGTGAATGCTCTGAAAAGCTAATCATTTGCACACTACAGCATGTTCTTCCTGTCGGTTAAATTTCGCGTCCGTAGCACGTCATCTTCGCGGTGTAGCAATTTTAATGGGCAGTAGTGTATATATGCTTTTGTGACGCCGAGAAAGCTAAGAGAGAAATTATGCCAGAAACACCTGCTGCTTGTGTGTCGCCTTCCACACGAACGCGAGTCCACGTGACTGAGGATCTTCTGTCGCCACTAACGGCAGCGAACTGCGACTACTGCAGAAATAGACAAGCCAAGGCCGAGAGTGGGAAAGGGAGACGAGCGCCGAGGGACGCGCGACCGCAGTCCGCAGCGGCCCATCGCTGGGGTCGCCGCCTGCCAGCGTGCTAGCGCTTTATATAACGTACCCCACCAGCCGCCCAGCGGGACTCTGAACGGAGCACTGTCACGGCCGTCGTGACGGAAGCTGCGGAGCTGCTGTAATCTCCCGAGCATAGCCTCTGGGAGCCACTGCTCTCGCCCGAGGATTCTCTGATCTGCCGTATTCTGCCGTGTCACCTCGCTTAGTGAGGTCTTCGATTCGACAGTATCTATGCTTCTGAATGGCAAGGTTACCACTTGTCAAACTGCTCCTATTTCCTCAAGCATTTCGACCAGATAAACTCTCCTCGTGTGTGCCGATGGGCTGTACCAAATTTAATTTACCAGGTGTACCGGAATAAGTCACAGCTGCAAAATACTGACGCGAATTCTTTATAGACGAATGGAAAAACTGGTAGAAGTCTACCTCGGCGAAGATCAGTTTGGATTCCGGAGAAATGTTGGAACACGTGAGGCAATACTGACCTCACGCCTTAAGAAAGGTTAAGGAAAGGCAAACCTACGTTTCTAGCATTTGTAGACTTACAGAAAGCTTTTGACAATGTTGATTGGAATACTCTCTTTCAAATTCTGAAGGTGGCAGGGGTAAACTACAGGGAGTGAAAGGCTATTTACAATTTGTACAGAAACCAGATGGCTCTGAGCACTATGGGACTTAACATCTGTGGTCATCAGTCCCCTAGAACTTAGAACTACTTAATCCTAACTAACCTAAGGACATCACACACATCCATGCCCGAGGCAGGATTCGAATCTGCGACCGCAGCAGTCGTGCGGTCCCGGACTGAGCGCCTGAACCGCTAGACCACTGCGGCCGGCCCAGAAACCAGATGGCAGTTATAACAGTCAAGGGAAGCAGTGGTTGGGAATGGAGTGAGACAGGGTTGTAGCCTCTCCCCGATGTTATTCAATTTGTATACTGAGCAAGCAGTGAGGGAAACAAAAGAAAAATTCGGATTAGGTATTAAAATCCATGGAGAAGAAAAAAAACGTTGAGGTACGCCGATGACATTGTAATTCTGTCGGAGACAGCAAAGGACTGGGAAGAGCAATTGAGCGGAATGGACAGTACCTTGGAAGGAGGATATAAGATGAAAATCAACAAAAGCAAAAGGAGGATCTTGGAATGTAGTCTAATTAAGTCGGGTGATGCTGAGGGAATTAGATTAGGAAATGAGACGCTTAAAGTAGTAAAGCAGTTTTGCTATTTGGGGAGCAAAATAACTGATGATAGTTAAATTAGAGAGGATATAAAATGTCGACTGGCAATGGCAAGGAAAGCGTTTCTGAAGAAGTGGAATTTGTTAACATGAAGTATAGATTTAAGTGTCAGGAAGTCATTTCTGAAAGTATTTGTATGGAGTGTAGCCATGTATGGAAGTGAAACATGGCCGCCGCGGTGGCCGTGCGGTTCTAGGCGCTTCAGTCCCGAACCGCGGGACTGCTACGGTAGCAGGTTCGAATCCTGCCTCGGGCATGAATGTGTGTGATGTCCTTAGGTTAGTTAGGTTTAAGTAGTTCTAGGGGACTGATGACCTAAGATGTTAAGTCCCATAGTGCTTAGAGCCAAGTGAAACATGGACGATAAATAGTTTGGACAGAAAGAGAATAGAAGCTTTAGAAATGTGGTGCTACAGAAGAATGCTGAAGATTAGATGGGTAGATCACATAACTAATGATGAAGTATTGTATAGAATTGGGGAGAAGAGGAGTTTGTGCCACAGCTTGACAAAAAGAAGGGATCGGTTGGTAGGACACGTTCTGAGGCATCAAGGGATCACAAATTTAGCATTGGAGGGCAACGTGGAGGGTAAAAATCGTAGAGGGAGACTAAGAGATGAATACACTAAGCCGGTTCAGAAGGATGTAGGTTGCAGTAAGTACTGGGAGATGAAGAAGCTTGCACAGGATAGGGTAGCATGGAGAGCTGCATCAAACCACTCTCAGGACGGAAGACCACAACAACAACAACAGGTATGAAACGAGCGTTGTGATACAAATCTGTCGGTATGGAACATTAGTTGCGAACGAGCCTTAATTTTTTTTGGTTCGTTGGTATGACATCTGTGAAAGATATTTAGTATACATCAATTCATGGAACAAACAACATGATATGTTTTAAAAGTGTTAACAATGTCGAATTTTGTACCAGAAAGAGATGATTTGCAGAAAGCATTAATTTGTTGTTTTCATTTGAAAAAGAAGTGCTGCAGAGTCGCATCGAATGCTTGTCGAGGCATATGGTGATCATGCACTATCAGAAGCAACATGCAAAAGATGGTTTCAACGGTTCACATATAATGATTTTGATGTAAGAAATGAAAAACGTGGAAGACCACCAAAAAAGTTCGAAGACGCCGAATAGCAAGCAATATCGGATGAAGATGACACTTTGGGTCAGAAGCAAATGGCAGCAATGGTAAATGTTGCACTACAAACAATTTCTGACCGTTTGAAAGCTATGGGAAAGATCCAAAAGTGTGGAAAATGGGTGCCACATGAATTGAATGAAAGACAGATGAAAACTGAAAAACCATTTGTCAAATTTTGCATCAAAGACATGAAAGAAAATCAATTTTGCATCGAATTGTTACTGGCGATGAAAAATGGATTTATTATAAGAATCTTAAACGGGAAAAATCATTGGTTAATCTTTGACAACCATCAACATCGACTGCAAAACCAGATCGATTCGGCAAGAAGACAATGCTCTGTGTTTGGTGGGGTCAGAAAGGTGTGGTGTATCATGAGCTTCTAAAACCCGTTGAAACTGTGAATACTAATCGCTACAGATAACAAATGATCAATTTGAACTATGCCTGGATCGAAAATCGACCAGAATGGGCCAGAAGACATCGCAAAGTAATTTTTTTACACGACAATGCACTTGCACACAAAGGAAAACTGGCTCAGGATAAAATCAAAACACTTGGCTGGGAGCTGCTACCCCACCCGCCGTATTCACCAGACTTGGCCCCTTTCGACTACCATTTGTTTTCATCAATGGGACACGCATTGGCTGAGGAACACTTCGATGCCTACGAAGAAGTCGAAAATTGGGTGTCTGATAGGTTTGCTTCAAAATACGAACATTTCTATTGGCGTGGTGTCCACAAACTGCCAGAAAGGTGGTCAAAATGTATAGAAAGCAATGGTCAGTACTTTGAATAATTTTTTTTTACTTTTCAATTCAAAATTAGTGTTTCATTTTCACAAAATAACGCTCATTTCATACCGGTACAACTGGTAAAATACACTGATTGACAAAAACCGTGAAACACGCAGAAGAGAAGGGAGAAACGAAATGGAACATCACCGGTTGAGAGGATATATAACGTTATTTCTGTGTTTACAAAATAGAAGTTTAATTCCCAAATAACTTTGCAATATGAGCTCACTTATCTGTATGACGCTACGTTCCCTCAGACCCGGGTACAGGCACTAGTTAGGTTGGAATGCATGTCGCAAAACCGTTGTACCCACTCATGAAGCAAACTGGATCACAACTCTTGAAACTGGTCCTTGACAAGCTAGATACGGGCACTCAGACGATTTGGCGTTCGAAATGGTCCAACACATGTTCTATTGGTGACAGGTCTGGGGATATTGCTGACCGTTGCAGTACCTCAGCATCACAGTCCACAGAGACACGTAGCATATGTGGACGAGCATCATCCTGTTGAAAATTGGCACCACAATACTGTCGCATGACAGGTAAAACTTGAGGACGGCACGACGTCGGACAGCCGTCTCCTTTTCCCATCAGAGTTTCCTCATTCTTTACCAGTCGTGACCTGAAGTTGTGCCCGATGCCTCCCCACACCAGGACACCACGAGTAAAACCTCAGTGTCTCTCCGAAACACTGGAAGAATCGAACATCTCCCCAGTTCGCCACGAATAGTGTGTTAACTAAAACGATGGTCGGCATTACACACAAATGATAAAAGATGTCGCCGTAATTGTTTCACTACGTGTTGGAGGGCAACTTTGTCCTTTATGCAGTCTCTGTAAAGCATTCATTTACTTTGATTTCATGACTAAGATTTGCACTTGTTCTCCAGGAATCCTTTTTTATAGCTGCCTTTCCTTCCGTCGGCAACGGCCTTGCCGCAGTGGCTACATCGGTTCCCGTCAGATCACCGAAGATAAGCCCTGTCGGGCGTGGTCGGCTCTTGGATGGGTGACCATCCAGGCCGCCATGCGCTGTTGCCATTTTTCTGGGTGCACTCAGCCTCGTGATGCCAATTGAGGAGCTACTCGACCGAATAGTAGCGGCTTCAGTCAAGAATACCATCATGACGACCGGGAGAGCGGTGTGCTGACCCCACGCCCCTCCTATCCGCATCCTCTACTGAGGATGACACGGCGGTCGGATGGTCCCAGTAGGCCACTCGTGGCCTGAAGACGGAGTGCTTTTTTTTCCTTCCGTCGATTGGGCTTGACGTGTAGTAGATTTTAATTTTTTCTCATTACTGTATAGGTTACGACGTCGGCGCGTATGACCTCAAGTCATTTCTGAGCTCTAAAACAAAATAAAACAAACAAACAAACAATGAGGCCTCTTTCGAACTCTGTCAGGTGCTGACAATTCCGTGTCACACGAGTAAACCGCATCCCCATGTCCTTCGAAGTGGTCACACAGCATCATGACGCTGTTCACGACACTTGTCTAACCAACTAGGCCTACTAACAACAGGAAACCCGAACAACAGTTATACAGTCTGGTGGTCGTCATACCAGTCAAAGAGAACGGCAAACTCGTAATCATTTACACACTCGCAGATGTACATATGTACGACGTGACATAGACATTCGACTGTGGCTTCAGACACCTTCGCCTTTTTTGTCTGACAGCCAACAAACCATTTAAGCACAACTGTCGTTTCTAACGTCAGTAGTAACAGGGTATTCCAAAACTATAGGGTAAACACTGTGAAAGCTTCAGAACAGGGCTGGCCACAACACGCCAAGCCGCATCCGAGTTTCCTATCATATAGCAAATGGAAGAGACGGCAGAAGCTAAAAGAACACAGGCGTTGATTTCTTTAGCCTGAGTTTGTGTTGCACTATGGTGCTGCTACTGTCAAGAGGCTAAACGCCTTCTTTCCAAACATTTAGAGTGAGGTTACCTGGCACCTGCTGGGCGTGAGGGACGAGGTTCAGACTGTCTCGTGTTTGCTCGGTCCTTCTCGGCAGGATTCGGCAAAGCGTGACATTTCATCTAGTACTGCAATGTGGCGTTTTCCTGTCGGCCCAAAACTCTGCAGTTCGGCAGAATCGTGGTGTCAGTTCTGTTTATCCTTCGCTACTTGTTCGTTGTTTGAAGGACGTTCACAAGTCTTGTAGCTGTCTGCAAAAGAAGTGTCAATCTAGCGATCTATCGTCACAAGTCATTCAAACTGATTGTGAGTGTCGGAAGAGATGGATGAGAATTCTCAATATCTGTTATGCTGTCGCATAATCGACGGATAGTGCAGACTTTCTAGGAAACGACATTACAATACCATGCAAAAGGAATTTAAAGATTTAGTTGACAACGATAGAGTAAAAAATTACAGCGATCGTTAGACGCAGTGCACTGTTCTGTACATCAAGAAGCAGTCTCTCTTACATCTGCAAACATGGACCACGTGAGGAAATTGATAGTGCAAATAGTAAAACTTCTTAAGTCGCACGCATTATTCCCCTGTCAGTTGTAACAGTTTTTGGTGGAACTGAGCGACAAGTTTGGAGACTTTGTATAGATTGCAAAGTACGTTCTTTAAGCCAAGGGGCGTGCCACGAACGATTTTTTGCTTTAAAACTCGCTACTAGTGATTTTATGAATGAAAAAGGAGTACAGGAACGAAAATTAGGGCGTCCGGAATGGTTTGCAAACCTTGCATTTTAAATGGGCATGTATTGTAAGTAGGCTGTTTAGGTTTTTATGTTGGTAACGCCACGTAGCGCTCTGTATGTCACTGACTGTGCTGTGTGCAGTCTGAGGCTCGTTGGCATTGTTGCAATATTACCTATTGTAGTGTTGGGCAATTGGATGTGAACAGCGCGTAGCGTTGCGCAATTGGAGGTGAGCCGCCAGCAGTGGTGGGTGGATGTGGGAAGAGAGATGACAGAGTTTTGAGAGCGGATGTTCTGGATGTGTGTCCGTCAGAAAAATGAATTTTGTAAGGCTGGATGTTATGAACTGATATATAATGACTTTTGAACACTATTAAGGTAAATACATTGTTTGTTCTCTATCAAAATCTGTCATTTGCTAACTATGCCTATCAGTAGTTAGTGGCTTCAGTAGTCAGAATCTTTTATTTAGCTGGCAGTATTGGCGCTCGCCGTATTGCAGTAGTTGGAGTAACGAAGATTTTTGTGAGGTAAGTGATTCATGAAAGGTGTAGGTTATTGTTAGTCACGGCCATTCTTTTGTAGGGATTATTGAAAGTCAGACTGCGTTGCTCTGAAAATATTGTGTGTCAGTTTAGTGATGATCAGAATAAGTAAAGAGAAAAATGTCTGAGTACGTTCAGTTTTACTCAGCGGTTTGAAAATCAAATAACGTAAGAGGTTTACCAACATTGTCATTTATAATTTTCCGAAGGGGACCTCTCATAGTATGTCCACTGCCCACTGTACGACACTGCAGGGTGGAAAACAACTTCTTTCTGGTTTGATAGGGATGTACTTAAAAAGAGAGCCGCCTTGTGGAAGGCACAAATTCTGACAAAAACCGTTCATTTCTGTAAGTGGACTGGCGTTAAAGAAAACGCGAGGTCTGAAGAACTGATTGTGGCCTTGCAACAACAAGATGGATAGTTTTCTGAAAGTTTTGGGCGCTCTGCCAGTCTTACATTTGTTTTGGAACAATTTTCAAGACTGTTTGCCATTTCAGTTGAAAGCGCACCTGTACTTGTGCAGATGTAACTGATTCATCGGCAACTATTTACGTTAAAATTGTCCAGAACGTCTAAATGATTTTCCTCAGGTAGAGTTTTCACATCTCCATAATGAGACTGCGAAAGTGTTACAATATTTCAGGCAACACTCTTATGAAACTAAATAAGTAACAATTACTTGGCAATCTGAGTGCAAACATCTGTGAAAACGCCTGAATTTGTCCGTATGCCTACAGTCCGCAACAGATAAAAATTAAATAATATCTTCAGTGGGCCAAAAACAATTTGTGATCAATGTTTTTGAGATATGTGAAATACAGAACAAAAGTCGTACGCAGCGCGACTGCGTTGCCATTCAAATGAGGCTGCTTCGCTGTTTCCCCCTCCGCTCAATCAGAAAGCTCGCTGAAGCGGTGGGGAAGTGTGTAGCTAGGCTGAGCGCTATGGCACTCGCGCTAGAGGATCGCTCACAAACCGAATTCTTGGCCACCGCTGCTTTAGAATATCTCAAATTGAATGAGATAAGAAACTGATCGTTAATTATCGTACTGATTCTCAGTAGAAGTGTCATCAATCAGTCCCACAACTCCGAACGCTACAGATTCGGCACGAATATTCGTCGTTGCCAATTACTGCAACGTTACCTGTCAGCAGCACCAACGCAGCCATGTTTCTTCTGGTGAGCCGTCATCGCGATTGTCAGAAATTAGCCTAGCAATATCGACAACTATAGATTTCCGTCTTAATACTGGTCGTAGTTTTCTATTATATATTCTACATCTACATAAAAACTCCGCAATCCACCATACGGTGCGTGGCGGAGGGTACCTCGTATCACCACTAGCATCTTCTCTCCCTGTCCCACTCCCAAATAGCACGAGGGAAAAATGACTGCCTATATGCCTCTGTACTAGCCCTAATCTCTCTTATCTTATCTTTGTGGTCTTTCCGCGGAATATAAGTTGGCGGCAGTAAAATTGTACTGCAGTTAGCCTCAAATGCTGGTTCTCTAAATTTCCTCAGTAGCGATTCACGAAACAACGCCTCCTTTCCTCTAGAGACTCCCACCCGAGTTCCTGAAGCATTTCCGCAACACTCGCGTGATGATCAAACCTACCAGTAACATATCTAGCAGCCCGCCTCTGAATTGCTTCTATGTCCTCGCTCAATCCCACCTGATAGGGATCCCAAACGCTCGAGAAGTACTCAGTAATAGGTCGTATTAGTGTTTTATAAGTGGTCTCCTTTACAGATGGACTACCTCTTCCCCAAATTCTACCAATGAACCGAAGACGACTCTCCGCCTTCCCCACAACTGCCATTACACGCTTGTACCACTTCATATCGCTCTGCAATGTTACGCCCAAATACTTAATCGACGTGACTGTGTCAAGCACTACACTACTAATGGAGTATTCAAACATTACGGGATTCTTTTTCCTATTCATCTGCATTAATTTACATTTATCTATAATTAGAGTTAGCTGATATTCTTTACACCAGTCACAAATCTTGCCCAAGTCATCTTGTATCCTCCTACAGTCACTCAACGACGACACCTTCTCGTACACCACAGCATCATCAACAAACAGCCGCACATTTCTATCCATCCTATCCAAAAGATCATTTATGTAGATAGAGAAAACAGAGGACCTACCACACTTCCATGGGACTCTCCAGATGATATCCTCACCTCCGATGAACACTCACCATCGAGGACAACGTACTGGGTTCTATTACTTAAGAAGTCTTCGAGCCACTCACATATTTGCGAACTAATCCCATATGCTCGTACCTTAGTTAGGAGCCTGCAGTGGGGCACCGAGTCAAACGCTTTCCGGAAGTCGAGGAGTATGGCATCTGTCTGATGCCCTTCATCCATGGTTCGCAAGATATCATGTGAAATGTTTTACAACTCAGTTTCCTCTCGTATCGCCGTATCGATCGCTAGGAGTGCTGGGGTTGCCCTAGCCACGTGGTATTATTACCTTTTTTTTTTCAAGTAGAGAGTCGTATGTATATCATGCATGTTTGAAAATGATTCAAATCATAAATGCCGCGCGGGATTAGCCGAGCGATCTAGGGCGCTGCAGTCCTGAACTATGCGGCTGGTCCTGGTGGAGGTTCGAGTCCTCCCTCGGGCATGGGTGTGTGTGTTTGTCCTTAGGATAATTTAGGTTAAGTAGTGTGTAAGCTTAGGGATTGATGACCTTAGCGGTAAAGTCCCATACGATTTCACACACATTTGAACATTCTGAACAAATCATAACTACACTCCTGGAAATTGAAATAAGAACACCGTGAATTCATTGTCCCAGGAAGGGGAAACTTTATTGACACATTCCTGGGGTCAGGTACATCACATGATCACACTGACAGAACCACAGGCACATAGACACAGACAACAGAGCATGCACACTGTCGGCACTAGTACAGTGTATATCCACCTTTCGCAGCAATGCAGGCTGCTATTCTCCCATGGAGACGATCGTAGAGATGCTGGATATAGTCCTGTGGAACGGCTTGCCATGCCATTTCCACCTGGCGCCTCAGTTGGACCAGCGTTCGTGCTGGACGTGCAGACCGCGTGAGACGACGCTTCATCCAGTCCCAAACATGCTCAATGGGGGACAGATACGGAGATCTTGCTGGCCAGGGTAGTTGACTTACACCTTCTAGAGCACGTTGGGTGGCACGGGGTACATGCGGACGTGCATTGTCCTGTTGGAACATCAAGTTCCCTTGCCGGTCTAGGAATGGTAGAACGATGGGTTCGATGACGGTTTGGATGTACCGTGCACTATTCAGTGTCCCCTCGACGATCACCAGTGGTGTACGGCCAGTGTAGGAGATCGCTCCCCACACCATGATGCCGGGTGTTGGCCCTGTGTGCCTCGGTCGTATGCAGTCCTGATTGTGGCGCTCACCTGCACGGCGCCAAACACGCATACGACCATCATTGGCACCAAGGCAGAAGCGACTCTCATCGCTGAAGACGACACGTCTCCATTCGTCCCTCCATTCACGCCTGTCGCGACACCACTGGAGGCGGGCTGCACGATGTTGGGGCGTGAGCGGAAGACGGCCTAACGGTGTGCGGGACCGTAGCCCAGCTTCATGGAGACGGTTGCGAATGGTCCTCGCCGATACCCCAGGAGCAACAGTGTCCCTAATTTGCTGGGAAGTGGCGGTGCGGTCCCCTACGGCACTGCGTAGGATCCTATGGTCTTGGCGTGCATCCGTGCGTCGCTGCGGTCCGGTCCCAGGTCGACGGGCACGTGCACCTTCCGCCGACCACTGGCGACAACATCGATGTACTGTGGAGACCTCACGCCCCACGTGTTGAGCAATTCGGCGGTACGTCCACCCGGCCTCCCGCATGCCCACTATACGCCCTCGCTCAAAGTCCGTCAACTGCACATACGGTTCACGTCCACGCTGTCGCGGCATGCTACCAGTGTTAAAGACTGCGATGGAGCTCCGTATGCCACGGCAAACTGGCTGACACTGACGGCGGCGGTGCACAAATGCTGCGCAGCTAGCGCCATTCGACGGCCAACACCGCGGTTCCTGGTGTGTCCGCTGTGCCGTGCGTGTGATCATTGCTTGTACAGCCCTCTCGCAGTGTCCGGAGCAAGTATGGTGGGTCTGACACACCGGTGTCAATGTGTTCTTTTTTCCATTTCCAGGAGTGTATTTATGCTTGCTACGTCACTCTTTCCTACTCGCATCCCTAATGCTAGATGATAAACAGCATCAAGACTGTTGCAATTCACATAGTCCCGAAAACTATATATACTGTACTAATACAGTGAGTTTTCAATTATACATACGCATTATCCCTTTCATTACCCAAACTACCTATAATGGTACAATTCCTATCTCAAAAGTAAATATTTCCCGATAGGTCACTTACGTAGCCATTTTCGCTGAAATTGCAACAGACATTCAGGAGAAGTGCTGAAACACATAGGCGCACGCAAACATCCATTTTTATAATTATAGAGTGCTAACATAAATAACTTACACATACCAGCAATAGCATTGACTCATACAACCTGTTAAAAGTGCTGTCTCAGTGCTTGCATTAAAAACACTCATTCAAGTACTGCAGAATTACGTTCACTGCTGACCGTTAGAACTACGGCAGTGGAAAGTACAGTAAATAATCAAAATTTACTTATTGCACCTATACAGTAAAGTAGGAAGATGAGATGATTAAACGTGTAGGTGACTTGGAAGTATAGACGGAGCGAAATTCAGTACACACATCTTCCCCCTCTGGCAGCAACAATGACTCTCACCATAGGCGTGCGCAAGAAGTGGAGGCGGCAAGAGGGGACTCTGCTCCTGCCTCCTCTCCTGGAATCGGGGGAATACTACTCACACACATTTTAGTTCCATGGGATATAATAAGTTTTAGTTCACGTGGCATGACACGTCTCGAAACAGATAAATTTATTTGTATAAAAAATTGCAATTTTAGAGTCTGCGACCACTCATAAATTTATGCGGACGGCCACGACTCTGACAGACACTGACTGTATGAAGCCACTCGTTTCGCTTGTGAGGTCAGGCCCGGCACGCTCCGGCTTTTGTGAACTGATCTTAGTACCATCATAAACCAACAACTGAGGCTATAGAATCGTATTTCTACACTCCGTAAAAGTAAATAAAGAATGTTATGAGACGATTTGTTACACCACTGTGATTTGTGGAAATTTTACTATCAATTGATACTATACGAGTACGTTACGGAACGTTACTGCCACTTAAAAAATTTTCAAATGTGTGTGAAATCTTATGGGACTTAACTACTAAGGTCATCAGTCCCTAAGCTTACACCCGACTTAACCTAAATTATCCTAAGGACGAACACACACACCCATGCCCGAGGGAGGACTCGAATCTCCGCCGGGACCAGCCACACAGTCCATGACTGCAGCGCCTAAGACCGTTCGGCTTATCCCGCGCGGCCTGCCACTTAAAATGCAGTCTTATTTTCGTTTGATATCCTTACTGAGGAGTATAATGTCTAATTTATTGCTGTGATAGCCCGAATATTTCAACTCATTACACATCTCTTCGTCGGAAAACAGACAGGAAAACAGCTGCATAGGGCGAAAGTAGTTTTGAGATTTACTATTTTCAGTGCAGAATTTTCTTCAAGAGTATCACTTATGAAACAGTTTCCGATTCGCTAACGATCTACTGAAAAAAAAGGACAGGGGTTCGAACTTAGAAACCTAACCAAAGCTGACCGCACTACTTGGCAAGACCTTAGAAAGGAAGCATCATAGTCGCTTGTAAAGGAAATGCTCGCTATAAAAGGTAAATATTCGTATCCGACAGCCTTTAAGAGAAATTTTATCAACCACCACAATTTTGTGAAATGAAATAAATATTTCTCTTTCTTTTTGTCTCTCTGTGTGAATCATATTCTCATTCTCTCAATCTCGTGCTACCCTCTCGCCTCCCTCTCCTCGCCACCTCGCCTTCTCTCGGCCTGACCTCTAGGCCCATCCCTCTTACTTTCTCTCTTCTCTCCTTCCCTCCCACTCATCCTCCTCCATCGCTTTCGCTCTCTAGATCCTTCCCTCTCCATCTCCCCTCCCTCCCCCTCCATCTCCTTCTTCTCCTCTCTCTTCCCCACATTGTCATCCCCCTCTCCCCATCTACCCACTTTTCCATCTCTCCATCTTTTCCTCAATCTTTCTCCGCCTCTCTCCCACTGGATCTCCGTCTTCCTTTTCTTATCCCTCTCGCCCACATCGTCATCTCCCGCTTCCTCTCCCCCTCCATCCCCCCATCTTCCATCTACCCAGCTCTCCATCTCTTTTATCTCTCCATCTCTCCCCCCTCCCTCTCTCTCTCTCTCTCTCTCTCTCTCTCTCTCTCTCTTTCATTCTTTTCAATCCCCCCTCTCCCAAAGCAAGGCGTCACAAGAAATCTCAAATTACGTACACTCAAAGCTGCTCATTTCATACATCAATTAAGATATCTAAGAAAGATCACAGAAAACCCCAATGTGTTGCAGTGAAAACCCAGTACAGACGAGCCTCCACACATAGTTTACTGATAATGTAAACAGCATCAAGTGTGTTGGTGTTTGTCTAGAATACTTAAGTATGGCAGTATATGCTTTGTCTCCAGAGATAATGAACTGTATGCTGAATAGAACACCGTGTATTGAGCACTTATCGCCACAAGCTTGTTGCGAAATAAAAATTTTTTGTAGTATGCTTGTAGTGCAGATGAATTGAAACTTTTGACGTACTATTATTTCGCAGATACGAACCACAAACTACGAAACACTATCCATGTCAGACATTCATAGCAACCTCGGTGGTAGGAATGTAGAACATATGGATACTGTACAACAAACTGCAACCTAGCTGAAACTTCCTGGCAGATTAAAACTGTGTGCCGGACCGAGACTCGAACTCGGGACCTTTGCCTTTCGCGGGCAAGTGCTCTACCGACTGAGCTACCCAAGCATGTCTCACGCCCAGTCCTCACTGCTTTAATTCCGCCAGTAACTCGTCTCCTACCTTCCAAACTTCGCAGAAGCTCTCCTGCGAACCTTGCAGAACTAGCACTCCTAGAAGAAAGGATATTGTGGAGACATGGCTTAGCCACAGCCTGGGGTTGTTTCTAGAATGAAATTTTCACTCTACAGCGGAGTGTGCGCTGATATGGAACTTCCTGGCAGATTAAAACTGTGTGCCGGACTGAGACTCGAACTCGGGACCTTTGCCTTTCGCGGGCAAGTACTCTACCGACTGAGCTACCCAAACACGACTCACGCCCCGTCCTCACAGCTTTAATTCCGCCAGTACCTCGTCTCCTACCTTCCAAACTTCGCAGAAGCTCTCCTGCGAACCTAGCTGATCATCTAAGAAAAAATTATTCTGCTGTTACTGTGTGAGGGATTATTCCACTACAAAAATAAAAAGCATAGTCATTTTCGACATTTAAAGGTGTTTCAGCATTTATCACACACACACACACACACACACACACACACACACACACACACACAGATGCACACATTTATGAACTAAAACCTACATCTGTTTCAAATAACTTGTTGCCCAACATAATTTCATAATGAACTCAGTACGTTTCAAACATGCCTCTCAGCATGTCTTTAAGAAGGGGGAAAAGTAGGTCCTATATTATCCTTTAGACAAATGACCTATATTGTAACATTTTTAATTTAAAGCCTTAAGTTTCCATTTGCGTTGGCAATAGGGCTGTTGCAACTACATTCACAGCACCAGTTTGCTTTTGTTCTACAATATTATTTTTATTGCTAACCGGTTTTCGGCTTACAAGGCCATCTTCAGACATTTACTGAGTATTACCACCAAAGAAGTTAAATGTTAGCAGACAACATTGGAAGAGAAGTAACACATCTAGAGTGAAGTAGAAACATACAGTGAGTAACATCTTTGCAATGAAATAGTAAAAACTGAACAGTACATAAATAACAATGGAGTTGACAGGAAAACGTTTAGCACAAAATAGGAATAGCATGCCTACATAACAGTTTCTATTAATAAACAAAACTAATGAAATAAGATAAAATTAGTACTAGACAAGGCTGCATCAAGAGGTATGAAACATGGAGAGTGATACACAACCAATTAAAAAAGAAGAGACAGTTGTCAATATAAATACAGAATACACGAGGAACTTAAACAATATCAATAAGATAAACAGAAATTAGTAAATGCAGGAAAATTGAGGTGTTTGAGGGAACCTACAGTTTGAGAGTGTGGTGGTACTGCATTTTAACATTAACACTATAATCAAAGCAGTGGCTGTATACCAGTATACATTAAATAAATGAGCAAAGTAAAATATGAACAGTATTTGATGAGACAACTACAAGGGGAGTTAAACATGGACAGTAATACAAGTACAAGTTAAAAGCAAACCCTTAAATATTGAAGCTACAGCATATGTGGAATACAAAGACAACTGCAACAAATAAAACAACTTAATGACTACAGGAAAATGGGAATATGTAGGAAGAGAGAGTGTGGGAAGTAATGAACAACAAAGATGATTATATGAAGTTTAGGAGAGGGGAAGTGTTGAGTTGTGTCTGGTCATTTAGGATGAGATCTGGACTGTGAGCAAGATGTTTGTTAATTTCCAGGGCTTCCATAAGGTTGAGTTTATGGCCTTTGTTTGCTAAGTGAAGTACATGGGACACTGGCTGGTAGTTGTGTCCCTCACTCAGTACATGCTCAGCAAATGCAGAGTCTGAATTCTGCAACCTCCAGCTGCATTCATGTTCAGCCAGCCTTGTTGGTATGTCTCTGCCTGACTGACCAATGTAAAATTTGTCACAATCAGAACAGGTGATTTTGTATACCCCACTGTTGGCTAATAACTAGATCTTGTCTTTGCTATTAAAAACACACTGGGCTGTTGTGTTCCTGACATAGTAGGAAACCCTATACTTGCAGGATTTCAGTGCTTTGGCTACAGTCTGTGATACCTGACCTAGAAATGGTAGAGTACACCATTTTTTTCAGACAGTGGATGGGGAAGCAGGTGGGGCATAGAGGAGGGGTATAATTTTCTGTTTTTGTTTCCTGTGCAAGATGTGGTCAATAAGAACCGGATTGTAGCCATTGGCTGAGGCAATAAATTTTATTGTATCTAACTCTGCTTTAAAATCATCTCTGGACATGGGGATAGATATGAGATGGTGCACCATTGAGTGGAAAGCTGCATGTTTGTGAGCTATGGGGTGTTGTGAGCAAGAAGGTATTACTGTGTCTGTAGTTGTTGTTTTTCTGTAAATTTTGAAACAATGTGTATGTGTACTGATGTCAATGGTGAGATCTAAGAAGTTTATGGATTTGTTGCCAATTTCCATAGTGAACTGGATATTTTTATGTTGACTGTTGAGGTTTTTCAAGAATGTGTTGAGTTGTCTTGTAGTACCAGTCCACATACACAGGACATCATCTACATATCTAAACCAGTATTTGATGTTTGCACTCAAAGGTTCTGTTTTCAGAAAAATTTGTTCAAAATGGTCCATAAATATTTCAGCCAACAGTGGACTAAGAGGGGAACCCATAGCTAAGCCATCTAATTGTTTATAAAGAGTGCCTTGGAACTGGAAATAGTTCTGTAGAAGGCAGGTCTGTGTGGCCAGTCTCAAGTCATTCAATTCCACAGGATTGACATTAGACTTGTGCATCAGCTCTGTCAGAATGTCAATACATTCTACTACTGGTATGTTAGAAAACAAACTGCTGACATCAAAGGATACTAATTTATCACTGTGTGAGACAGATATACCTTTTAACTTGTTTACCAGGTCCACAGAGTTTGAAATACCATGCTTTGGTTTGAATTTAGTCTTGCTCTTAATTAGGACATCAAGTTTACTGGATAGTTTGTAAGATGGAGCAGTGAATGATGATACAACTGGACGAATAGGCACATCTTGTTTATGCAGTTTAGGAAGCCCGTACATTCTAGGAGGCAATGGGTTCATATCAGTTAACAGTTTTACTACAAATTCAGAGAATATGCTTTTGCATGAAATGATTGCATATTTAACATCATCTTTGAACAATTTAGTAGGGTCTTTCGGAAGGACTTGGAAGCCTGTGGTATTCAGAAAATCATTAACTTTATCCACATAATCACATTTGTTCAAAAGCACAATACTGTTGCCTTTATCAGATTTTGTGGCAACGATACCTTGGTGTTGTAATTTCTGTTTTAAGGACTTGAGGGTGCGAAAGTCAATAGACCGTGGGATGTTACACACGAATTTGGTTTCGTTCTTTAGTGCATTGGCAACTATATATTTTGCAGTGGTGTCTTTCGTTAAGGCATATTCAATATCAACTTTCATAACATCCAGTTGTTTTTCTGATGGAGGGTGGGGAGGAGCATATTTAAAACCTTTTTCAAGCACTTTTAGTTCCTTTGGGGACAGAACCAAGTTCGATAAGTTAATTACACGTTGCGAAAAATTTTGTTTACAGTTTGAGGTTAGAGGTTCACTCACCTTCCTAAACATAGATAATTTCTTGTTCTGGCGCAAAAATACGTCGTGAATAAGATCACTTACACTTTGACGAACTTCTCGATCGAAAACATCGAACTCACACGGGTGTAAAGCAAACTGGTGCTTTTCATTTATTATTATAATGTTGTTCTACCAAGAACCGACGGAAGATTCTGTTAATATGATAAAATCTTCAGTTTAATCTTGTTTTTGACACAAGCACAATCATCAGTAATTTTCTTCACATAATCATTAGGACGTATATTTGTAGAAACAAGTAAGAGCTGACTTAGTGTGCTGTCTTCAGAAAGTCCATAGAACATCTGTTGAATAAGAATTTTGATGTGCTGTTGACATTGTGAAATACAGGTTTGTAGTTGTGAGTTTTTACTTTTTTGCAAGCTTTTCTGAAATGTTGCCAATATAGGGGATTTAGCACGAAGCTTTGAAATAACTGAGTAATTTATGTTGGCCAGCTTACAGAAGTGATGTAATTATGAGCATTTTCCTTTCCCGTAGCATTTTACAAATCGGGGCAGAGCTTTAGTCACTGCTGGGAGCGATGTATTTGATGGTGTTTAGTTCTGTTTGGAAGACTGATATTGTTAACGGAATAGATATGAGGCGATGTACCATTATGGACAAAGCTGCACGTTTGTTGCTCTCTGGATGCTGGTAGCTTGCAGCTATGGTTCTTTTGTAAATGCTAAAGAAGTGTCTCCTTGAGCTAATACCTATGTCAAGGTTCAAAGAAGTTAAGGAATCTCCAACTATCTCAAAGCCTAAAGCAATCTGTAGCCAGTAACTAACGGCATTAAAATAACTCACTAAAATTTACCAAACAAAAAATTACTGTACGAAGCCTTACACCAGGGGTGGCAAAGATTTTGGCTCGCGGGCCGCACCAGAGAACAAGTGGCAAGGCGTTCAGCCTCGCTTCGCATTTCTCCCAGCGCCGTGCCACCCTGTCTCAGATCATGGAGGGAAGAGGGGAAAACTGAGAACGCGCCGCGTTTAAATGTCAATGGAGTCGCACTACGTACGATTTTGTTTTATATTTCACGTATCTCAACAACATAGGTCATGGACAAAACAAATCTTCAGTACTATTTAATTATTTTAGGCGCGTTGAAGACATAATACAATTTTTATCTGGTACAAACTGCAGTCATACGGAGAGACGCAGACAACTTCACAGTTTCGCACTAAAGTTGCCACGTAATCGCGACGTATTTAGTTTCATAACCCAAGAAAAAAGTCTTTCACCCAAATATGTCGATCGAAATATTGTAGCACTTTTGTAACCTCATTATGATGACGCGGGAACTCTGCGTGACGAAAGCAACTTAGACGCCCTGGACAGTTCTAATGTAAAAAGACTTGCCACAACCGGAATTGCCTTGCAGGCTAAGCAGTTACATCTGCACATGCACTGAAACGGCAAACGGTCTCGAAAATATCTCGGAAACAGATGTAAGATCAACAGTATCCTAAAAATCTTTGCAAAACTATTCTTGTAATTCTTTTTAGGCCACCATAAATACTTCAGACCTCGGTTTTTCTTTACGCCGTTAAACATATAGAACTGGACTGCCTTTGTCAGAATGTACCCCATCTGCAGCGCAATTTTCTTTTTAAAGGCATCCCCATCTAATCAGAGAGAAGTTACCTTGCAGTGTCTTACGGTGGGCAGTGAGCATTCAAGTCCACCTAAAATGTGGAGTGAGACGCCCTGCTTAATCCGCAGGACAGGACACTTTGTTACAATTGTGGAAATGGGCCAAAATAAGGTGCTGTCAGTTACACTCGAACATACAACTTTATTATTTGATCAAACATTACAAAAGCCCAAAAAATTTTTTTAACCACACAGCTTTAATCGGTGGATCTTAATTACCGCCTGAAAGCCACTTTAATTCAAAAACGGCTGAAGGCCGATTACTTAAAACGCAAGCACGATCAGAAATTGCAAAGGCAAGCCTTATCTTAAAACAGTTCTTTAGTTAGGCTGAAGTAAACAATTTAAATTCATTCGGCTGAAGGTCTAACACTTAAAACTCCATAACATTAATTTTTTTTAAATATCAAAGGCCTTACATGAAACAGTTCTTTAATTTAGGCTGAAGGCCTTAAAACAACAACAACTCAAACTCAAATTCGGCTGAAGGCTCAAAACTTAAAAAAATTCAACAACATTAAAATTTTTAAAAATGCCAAAGGGCTTACGTGAAACAGTACTTTAAACTAGGCTGAAGGCCTCAAGAGCAAAACAATTCCAATTTTAAAAAATAGGCTAGAAGTCATACAAGTACAAACTACAAGAACAAATTTAAAGAAATAGGGCAGTACACCCAAGGGCGTTCAGATGTTCGAGGGTCGGCCTATAATTCAAACACTAACGCTCACTTAGGTGAGACAGGCAGTCGGGCCAACCATTCACGATACGACCGACAGTCAACGGACCTCCCCGACAAGATAACTTCCACTTCACCCGACCAGGGCACAACAGGGAGTTTAACGGAACAACGTAGAAGATAATGCCGCCCACAACCAATCATACACGGAGCTGTCAAACTACACACCGTGCTGGACAGCAACAACACGATGAGGAAACTACACTGCCTGAAATTTACGTCAACGGCCAAGGCAGGTAACCGGAACGTTAACGGCCACAAGGAAGAAGATTTAGCTGCTGCACTTCAGTTCAAATAACCCAAAACAGTGAAACTCCATGAGAGTGTGGCTACAATTTTCCAACTTGAAAACCACGTTGTTGCTCGCGGGAATATCCCAACAGCCGACAATGAACTCCAAACGACACAACGTGAACATTTTTGACTTGCTGGTAGGTTAAATAAAAACTCAACTTTCGTGTCCAGGATCGGTGAGCCACGGACCTCGAACCAATGGGAACAGCTCCACACACTCCGACACCACGTAGAGACCGCCAGAGGGCCAGGCCAAACTACGTCCCGGGAATAATTCCTCGCTGCTCCATGGCAACCGACCGACTGGTCGCACACCACCCAGCCGGAAACTATAAGCGCCAGGTGAAAGATCCTCCAAGGTGCGAATATCGATACACACCGCTGCTGCCACGCGCGGAAGGAGAGGATAACAGTATAATCGCGATAACCGCGGGAGACTAAACACAGAATCGCTATGAAGAATTAATTCAGCGCATAGCATGAGCCAGCCAAGGCTCATGGAGTTTGCACTTTCGTTCCTGCACTAATTTTTCCTTCAACAAATCAACTGAAAGGTATTGCAGTTGACAATGGACTCTCATTCGGGAGGACGACGGTTCAACCACGCGTCTGGCCATCCTGATTTAGGTTTTCCGTGATTTCCCCAAATCGCTTCAGGCAAATGCCTGGATGGTTCCTTTGAAAAGGCACGGTCGTCTTTCTTCCCCATCCTTCCCTAATCCGATGGGACGGATGACCTCGCTGTTTGGTCCCCTTCCGAAAATCAAGCAACCAACCAACAAACAGTGGAATAATGCGCTTGACTCCAGAAATTTGACTATTCGTACAACAATTTCTGCAAGTGCTCCAGGCCTGCAAATTTAGCACAAGTTGCTTTTTGATCAAATATCTCACGTAATAAGCGTCAAACGAAAAAACTCAAGGAACTAAACTTGTCTAGCTTGAAGGGGGAAACCAGATGGTGCTATGGTTGGCCTGCTTAATGGCGCTGCTGTACGTCAAACGGAAATCAACTGCATTTTTTGAAATAGGAACCCTCATTTTGTATTACATATTCGTGTAGTACGTAAAGAAATATGAATGATTTAGTTGGACCACTTTGTGATAGATGGCGCTGTAATAGGCAAACATATGGCTCACAATTTTAGACGAACAATTGCTAACAGTTAGGTTTTTTAAATTAAAATACAGAACGTAGGTACACTGTTACAGCGTGATTACCTGTAAATACCACATTAATGCAATAAATGCTCCAAATGATGTCCGTCAACCTCAATGCATTTGGCAATACGTGTAACGACATTCCTCTCAACAGCGAGTAGTTCGCCTTCCGTAATGTTCGCACATGCATTGACAATGCGCTGACGCATGTTGTCAGGCGTTGTCGGTGGATCACTATAGCAAATATCCTTCAACTTTCCCTACAGAAAGAAATCCGGGGACGTCAGATCCGGTGAACGTGCGGACCATGGTATGGTGCTTCGAAGATAAATCCACCTTTCATGAAATATGCCATTCAGTACCGCTTCAACCGCACGCGAGCTATGTGCCGGACACCCATCATGTTGGAAGTACATGGCCATTCTGTCATGCAGTGAAACATCTTACAGTAACACCGTTAGAACATTACGTAGGAAATCAGCATACATTGCACCATTTAGATAGCCATCGATGAAATGGGGGCGAATTATCCCTCCTCCCATAATGCCGCACCATACATTAACCCACCAAGGTCGCTGATGTTCCACTTGTCGCAGCCATCGTGGATTATCCTTTGCCCAATAGTGTCTATTATGCCGGTTTACGTTACCGCTGTTGGTGAATGAGCCGTCGTCGCTAAATAGAACCCGTGCAAAAAATCTGTCATCGTCCCGTTATTTCTCTTGTGCCGAATGGCAGAACTGTACACGACGTTCAAAGTCGTCGCCATGCAATTCCTGGTGCATAGAAGTATGGTGCGGGTGCAATCGAAGTTGATGTAGCATTCTCAACACCGACGTTTTTGACATTCCCGATCGTCGCGCAATTTGTCTGCTACTGATAGTCGAATTTGCCGCGACAGCAGCTAAAACACTTACTTGGGCATAATCATTTGTTGCTGGTCGTGGTTGGCGTTTCACATGTGGCTGAAACAACGTAATTATTCGGCGAACGGTCCGGACACTTGGATGATGTTGTCCAGGATACCGAGCTGTTTACATAGCACACACCAGTTGGGCATTTTTATCACAATAGCCATACATCGACACGATATCGACCTTTTCCGCAGTTGGTAAACGGTCCATTTTAACACGGGTGATGTATCACGAAGCAAATACCGTCCGGACTGACGGAATGTTACGTTCAAATGGCTCTGAGCACTATGGGACTAAACATCTATGGTCATCAGTCCCCTAGAACTTAGAACTACTTAAACCTAACTAACCTAAGGACATCACACAACACCCAGCCATCACGAGGCAGAGAAAATCCCTGACCCCGCCGGGAATCGAACCCGGGAACCCGAGCGTGGGAAGCGAGAACGCTACCGCATGACCACGAGATGCGGGCGGAATGTTACGTGATACCACGTACTTATACGATTGTGACTATTACAGCGCCATCTGTCACTAAGCGAAAAAAGTGGTCCAACTAAAACATTCATATTTCCTTACGCACTACACGAATATGTAATAAAGATTAGGGGTTCATATTTAAAAAACGAAGTTGATATCCGTTTGACGTATAGCAGCGCCATCTAGCGAGCCAACCATAGCGCCATCTGGCTTGCCCGTACACGCTAGACAAGTTTCGTTCTTTGTAGTTTTTTCGTTTGACTCTTATTACGTGAGATATTTCGGCCGGTCACGGTCAATGGACCACCCTGTATATGCGATTTGAGATTCTCATCCCTCTCTTTTGTCATTCCCATTCATTTTAAAAGACTGCAGCGATAGAACAATAGAATTCGTTTTCTGTGCAAACAGTCATTGGAGCAGTGAACATCCTTCATACAACGAACAAATAGCGAAGGTTAAACAGCGCTGATAGCATGATTATGCCGAACTGAAGAGATTTCTGCCATACGAAAAATTCCTTCCCGAAATGCTAAATGAAATATCGCACAATTTCGCACACATCCGAGAAGGGTCCAACAAAGCCATGTGAGAGGTCCGCCCTTGGTACGCACACGCACCACGCGTGAAGTTTGGCACGCTGTGGCCGGACCCGCGCTGCACATAACGCTCCACCAGTCCAATTTCTCATTAACATCACTGTAAAATGACTCTGAATCTTCAACATTCAACGCTACACTGTGGCATCAAATACCAGTAAACGCCATCTTCAAACAATATCTACGTCTAATAAGCGACACAACCACGATATCACACAACAAAACTAATTTATGTCCCGAGTCTGAGACGATGGGCCGTATTGCACGTTTCCGTTGCACAAAACCAGTATAAAATCAATGCTACGCAAGCCTTATTATAACATTCTTAAAATCACTTGTCTACAGAGTCTGTACAGGTGGGATGTGTTCAACTTTTTTATATGAAGACAAAAGGCTGCGGATCATAAAAACATATACAGAGCGGGTGGCAGTGGCACCACTGAAATTTGTTCCTAGAATATTATCTCCCTTATAAGCTACATACGGTTCGAGGTGTATGTCACAAATCATTAATGACACGACATGATCCTTTATCTTTAAGAAACTGAACTTCTGATTAACATAAACAACAAAGCTTTCAACCATCTGTTTCTTCTGAGGGCTTGCACCAGACTTTGAGCACAACATCTAAAGTGTACAGGGATGTGGCAAAAACATGAAATGAGACTTTCTCATATACCTATGAACATGTGCAGATACTGAAAATAATTTGGCCCAAAATACTACAAATTGTGCACAATAGCTTAACCCTTAATGAACTACAGTCCGAGCCTACTACTGGTCTTATCTCCGTTATGAAACTTCCACAATATTTTGCAGTGCATCACAAATTATATTTTTGTTGTCATGTGTGAATCGAATATTAGCACTTCTGGATAGAAGCAGTTCTAAAATATCTCTCAGTTCACCAATACCCGCAATGTTTTTTGGGAATTTGGTACTACCTACAGTTTTTGGAATTATTGGTTCTTTAAAATCATTTATGTTTAAATCTCAACTTACACTAGCATACTCTGGTAAAAAGGGCAAAAAGCTGAAGTGTCAATGAAAAGTAATAATAAATATTGCTTTTTCCTCTATACAGACCAACTTGGATCATATTTCTCCCTTTCCAAGTAGTCAAGAAATTCGTTAAATGTCAAGAAATTTCTCCTTTCGTCGAACAGTTTCAACGTGAAATCGGAAATTGTAGCAGACAAAGTACTGTGGTTCTGCCTTGTACTTTGAAAGACAGTGACTTTCTCATTGTTGATATACACTGAAGCGCCAAAGAAACTGGTATAGGTATGCGTGTTGAAATACTGAGATATGTAAACAGGCAGAATACGGCGCTGCGGTCTGCAACGCCTATGTTCGACAACAAGTGTCTGGGACAGTTGTTTGATCGGATCCTGCTGCTACAATGGCAGGTTATCAAGATTTATGTGAGTTTGGTCGTGGTGCTATAGTCGGCGCACGAGCGATGGGACACAGCATTTCCGAGGTAGCCATGAATTGGGGATTTTCCCGTACGACGATTTCACGAGTGTTTATTTGGTATCGGGAATCCGGTAAGACATCAAATCTCCAACATCGCTGCTGCCGGAAAAAAACATCCTGCAAGGACGGGATCAACGACGACTGAAGAGAATCGTTCAACGTGACCGAAGAGCAGCCCTTCCACAAATTGCTGCATATTTCAATGCTGGGCCGTCAACAAGTGTCAGCGTGCGAACCATTCAATGAAACGTCATCGATATGGGCTTTCGGAGCCGAAGGCCTACTCGTGTAGCCTTGATGACTGCATGACACAAAGATTACGCCTCACCTGGGCCCGTCAGCACCGACATTGGACTGTTGATGACTGGGAACATGTCGCCTGGTCGGACGAGTCTCATTTGAAATTGTATCGAGCGGATGCACTTGTGCGGGTATGGAGGCAAACTCATGAATCCATCGACCCTGCGTGTCAGCAGGGGACTGTTCAAGCTGGTGGACGCTCTATAATGGTGTGGGACATGTGCAGGCTGAGGGACCCCCGATACAGCTAGATACCACTCTGACAGGTGAAACGTAAGTATCCTGTCTTGTCACCTGCATCCATTCACGTCCATTGTGCATTCAGACGAACTTGGCAATTCCAGCATGACAATGCGACGCCCCACAAGTCCAGAATTGCTACATAGTGGCTCCACGCCGGAACACTCTTCCGCTGGTCACCGAACTTCTCAGGCACGAACATTGTTGAGCATATCTGGGATGTCTTGCAACGTGCTGTTCAGAAGAGATCTCCACTCCCTAGTATTCTTACGGATTTATGGACACCCCTGCAAGATTCATGGTGTCACTTCCCTCCTGCATTAGTTCAGACATCAGTCGAGTCCATGTGAGGTCGTGTTGCGGCGCTTCTCCGTGCTCGCGGAGTCCCTACACGGTATTAAGCAGGTGTTCAAATGGTTCAAATGGCTCTGAGCACTATGGGACGTAACTTCTGAGGTCATCAGTCCCCTAGAACTTAGAACTACGTAAACCTAACTAACCTAAGGACATCACACACATCCATTCCCGAGGCAGGATTCGAACCTGTGACCGTAGCGGTCGCGCGGTTTACTGGGCATTAAAATTGATACACCAAGAAGAAATGCAGATGATAAACGGGTATTCATTGGACCAATATATTATACTAGAACTGACATGTGATTACATTTTCACGCAGTTTGGGTGCATAGATCCAGAGAAATCAGTACCCAGAACAACCACCTCTGGCTATAATAGCGGCCTTGATACGCCTGGGCATTGAGTGAAACAGAGCTCGGATGGCGTGTACAGTTACAGCTTCCCATGCAGCTTCAACACGATACCACAGTTCATCAGGAGTAGTGACTGGCGTATTCTGACGAGCCAGTCACTCGGCCACCATTGATCAGACGTTTTCAATTGGTGAGTGATTTGGAGAATGCGCTGGCCAGGGCAGCAGTCGAACGTTTTCTGTGTCCAGAAAGGCCCGTACAGGAGCTGCAACATGCGGTCGTGCATTATCCTGCTGAAATGTAGGGTTTCACAGGGATCGAATGGAGGGTAGAGCCACGGATCGTAACACATCTGAAATGTAACGTCCACTGTTCAAATTGCCATCAATGCGAACTAGAGGTGATCGAGACATGTAACCAATGGCCGGGTGATACTCTAGTATGGCGATGACGAATACACGCTTCCAATGTGCGTTCACCTCGATGTCGCCAAACACGGATGCGACCATCGTGATACTGTAAACAGAACCTGGATTCATCCGAAAAAATTACATTTTGCCATTGGTACACCCGGGTTCGTCGTTGAGTACACCATAGCAGGCGCTCCTGTCTGTGACGCAGCGTCAAGGGTAACCGCAGCCATGGTCTCCGGGCTGATAGTCCATGCTGCTGCAAACCTTGTCGAACTGTTCGTCCATATAGTTGTCTTGCAAACGTCCCCAGCAGTTGTCTCAGGTATCGAGACGTGGCTGCACGATCCGTTACAGCCATGAGGACAAGATGCCTCTCATCTCGACTGCTAGTGATACGAAGCTGTTAGGATCCAGCACGGCGTTCCGTATTACGCTCCTGAACCCACCGATTCCATATTCTGCTAACAGTCATCGGACATCGACCAACGTCAGCAGCAATGTCGCGATACGATAAACCGTAATCTCGTTAGGCTACAATCCTATCTTTATCAAAGTCGTAAACGTGATGGTACGCATTTCTCCTCCTTACACGAGGCATCACAACAACGTTTCACCAGGAAACGCCGGTCAACTGCTGTTTGAGTATGAGAAATCGGTTGGAAACTTTTGTCATGTCAGCACGTTGTAGGTGTCGCCACCGGCGCCAACCTTGTGTGAATGCTCTGAAAAGCTAATCATTTGCATATCACAGCATCTTCTTCCTGTCGGTTAAATTTCGCGTCTGTAGCAAGTCATCTTCGTGGTGTAACAGTTTGAACGGCCAGTAGTGTATACGTAAAGCAGAATGGAATTTTAGGAGAGTCATATGAAACAACCGGCTATCATACTCCTTGAGCTACCGAACAGGACAGACCCGAACTACTTTCTTTTCTTTAGCTGTAGGCCTCTGGATGCCAAAATGCGGGAATTTCATTTGTCAGCTGGCCTGACGTAACAGTTATGGATAATTATTTAGGGTTGCCTGGACGCTCTAGGAGAACTGACACTTGTCACTGGACGACTGCTTGTGAAAGACTAGCATTGGTTCTTGAAGAAGGGGCGAAGGTTACAAAGGAAGACGGTACGAACTAAGGCGTCACTTCGCCCACTGCCTGTGAGAGAATTCTTCTGGCAGAATTCGGCGTGAGAAGTAGTCATTTCACTTTGCAGCACCCACTGGAGTATGGTGTAAGAGTCAGCGTTAGGTAGCTTTTGGGAATCGCAATCATCGTCCGACAAAGTGGCAGACGACAGCAGAGCAAGCGAGTAACACCACGGCGCTGTTAAACATGGTAAGATACGCAGTCGGATTCGGCGCGTGTGGGTCGCTATGTTGGAGTGTTAACACGTAGGAGGAAGACACCCTTCTGGCATGCGTAGGTTACGAACCCAAATTTTGGCGAACACTTTCGTCAGATCGCAGAAACGGTTCAGTGTGCTAATAATGCAGTTACCTACCTATCGGCTCATTGTCTTCGATCTCCGCCTTAGTTACTTGTAATGTTGCATGTTATTGTGATGGTTTGCCAGTGAATAGGATGTTAGTAAACATGTTCGTGTTATACTTCACTGCAACAACTGCACTCCTTCTGTGTAAGGCTTTATATTGTTTATAATAAACAATAGAAGTTATGGTAACTTTTACTTGCATTTGATAAGTATCTCATATGATCACAAAATTGAATTACAGTGTCACTATTCCTGGATTCTTTTGAAGTCTGTAGGGACGTAATTCAGCGTTAATAAAAAATTTTTGCTTAACAAATGATAGTTAAGAGTCGTCGTTGTCGATCTACAAAGCGATACAGGTTAATTACCTAAAGGTGTGGAGAAGTACAACATCTTGTCTCAGTGTCCTCACTCTGACATATCGGGAACAGATGGGAAAAGCCTTCTCTGTTACGTCTGATTACGTTACAAGATCAGATTTCGTGACAGATCCGCTTCAGTAAGCGCGATCGCCAAAGCACTTCTGTGACTACCGCCCGAATCGGAGTTAGCCAGTTTGGACCCTAGCGATGAAAGAAACTATCATTTTCAGTACGTAGCTTGCTAGGAAACGAGAGGTGGCGACGTTCAGTTGCAAATCACCAGAGTTGGCTGCAGGGTAGGAGATTAAATTCCAAAACTCTCCACATTATTTCATGAAATCCGTCCGTCCAATAGGTCTTCCGTAACATCAAAATGGGTAGACATTTCCACATGGGATGCTATGAGCAGTGGAAGTATTACGCTCCGTCTTGTATGTTACTTGCTGTGGCTTTGCGTCTGCCTCAGTTTTAGTGAAATATTTCACAACGGTGTGCAGATTTTGTGTTCCACGATGTAAAAGAAATTATCCAGGTAGTCCTAAGGTCCATGTAGTTTCTTTGCCTGAAGACGGAAACTTTCGTCGTAAGTGAATTGCCTGCCATCACAGGAATGCGTCTCCTCCTAAGTATTCCAAAATAAGTAAATGAAACATACACTGAGTGACAGCAGAACCGAAATATCCAGACGACCAGGTCGCGTGTCAATGTAACTTTGCACTTCTACACGAGCGGGTTCTTGTTGTTGTGGTCTTCAGTCCTGAACTAGTTTGATGCAGCTCTCCACGCTACTCTATCCTGTGCAAGCTTCTTCATCTCCCAGTACCTACTGCCGCCTACATCTTTCTGAATCTGCTTAGTGCATTCATCTCTTGGTCTCTCTCTACGTATTTTACCCTCGACGCTGTCCTCCAATACTAAATTGGTGATCCCTTGATGCCTCAGAACAAGTCCTACCAACCTGTCCCTTCTTCTAGTCAAGTTGAGCCACAAACTCCTCTTCTCCCCAGTTCTATTCAATACATCCTCATTAGTTATGTGATCTACCCATCTAATCTTCAGCATTCTTCTAGAGCACCACATTTCGAAAGCTACTATTCTGTTCTTGTCCAAACTATTTATCGTCCATGTTTCATATCCATTCATGGCTACACTATCCCTACAAAAGAATGGCCCTGAGTAATATTAACCTATACCTTTCACAAATCACTTACCTCACCAAAAATCTTCGTTACTCGAACTACTGAAATACAGCGAGCGCCACTACTGCCAGCGAAATAAAAGATTCAAACTACTGAAGGCACTAACTACTGATAGGCATAGTTAGCGAATGAAAGATTTTGATAGGGAACAAACAATGTATTTACCTTAATAGAGTTCAAAAGTCATAATATATACAGCAGTTCATGACATCCAGTCTTACAAATTTCAAAACTCCGCCATTTCTCTCCCCACATCCACCACTGCTGGCGGCTCACCTCCAACTGCGCAACGCTATGTGCTGTTAACAGTCAACTGCCCAACACTACAATGGCAGACAACAATGCAAACTAGCCACAGACTGCACACAGCACAGCCAGTGATTTTCATACAGAGCACTACGTGGCGTTACCAATATAAAAACCTAACCAGCCTACTTACATAGCCCCCATGCTCCCCACAAAAAATTTTACAAATTGTTTTGGGCAGTGGCCAATACAGATTTTAAATTTTTTTTCATAATTACAATAGCAAAGAAATCAAATGCACACACTTATTGATACAATGTTGGTCAAAAGCTAAAATTTCCTCACAGCCCATAAAGACAGTCCCGATCTCCATCACAGTAAAATTGCAGTGTTTATTTTTTTCAAAGTATGAGCTGTAAAAGAAAATGCATACAGAAGTAGTGGATTTCCATGCAGTCTTGAACAAGTAGTGTGGTCCTTCCAACGGAAAGACAGTGCTGACTCTTGACATGCAGACAGGTAATGGGCCACAACAGAGCAAATCCGCAGCAGAGTCAGTCGAAGTTTTGAAGAACATTGGTAGGTAGGTCATCACAGAGCAGACCCACTGTAGTCCTGGTAGAGAGTATGGTATTGGTGGGCCATCAGAGGTGCAGACCCACTGCAGTCCTTGTAGAAATAATGGTATTGGTGGGTCATCAAAGGCGCAGACCTACTGTAGTCCTTGTAGAGACGGCCAGCAGCCATCTGTTGCGACTGTGTAGGTGCACAATCACCATTGAAGAGTCTTGCAAAGAATATAGCAAGTCCATAAACCACCACTTGTGCACTCACAAAGTTTTTGGAATTGTCCTTAGAACCAGCAATGCTGTTAACCAGTCCCTTGCTGAATTATCAGTACACGTGGGAGCACTAACAGTCATTTTTTTTCATATATATACTATGACCAACAGAAAAGTGTGCAGTGAAATGTAATTTACACGTTACTTAATTTGATGAACTGGTGTCAATTACAATTTTATAACATAAGAATACAATAACAAAGGTACAAAATACATCATTAAAGAACATAATAGTACAGATAACTTTTGTAGTAATACGGGCTTTACAAAAGAATCGAACTAAAATATACATCAGTGTTACAGGAATTATGACATAAGTAAATACATAAAAGATCAGAATTACTTGTGAAACATCAACTTCACACATGAGCATTAAAACAAAACAGAATAAATAATGTCTAAGCATATTTACAAGGTAAATAAGATATTATCATAAAATTCTACAACATAAATCTTTTTAGCTAAACACATACAGACAGGAAAAACACAAATTCGCATAGTGTAATAACACAAAAATACAGGACAGGGATTGTTTTCAGTGTAACATTTGTTACTGCAGTCAAACCCAAAACTTCATTCCATAGATCTTTCGTCCTACTTCAACATTTGTTTCCACCAAAAAAATCCTATCCAAGCATGCTTTCTGTATTTATATGTTCACATATTTCTTACCTCATTATTCATTTTCCATTATCTTACCTCATCATTTATTTCCAAGAAAATCCTACCTAAACCTGTTGTCCCTAAACCCAACTTTTTTGTTCATATCCTCTTTCAAAATACTTTTTTGGCCAAACCATTTTCTTACAGCTTCTCAATGCATTTCTTCCAATTCATCACAACTCATTCACATATATAGTCTACCCCTCTTCAGCGAACTTAAATCTACTGAGCTCAGATGCATAAACTAAGGGACGAGGCAATGCAGCAGCACAAGACAATACAAACAGCAATGACAAAAAAATTCAAATTGGCAAAGCAAGCAGCAGTAAATGTAATAACTTATATCTAAACATGACAAACCCACAAGCAGAAAAAATAGTACAATAAAGATGGTCATGTCTAATACCAATGTCACATCTTAACACTAGAGTGATGCATCACAAAAATTTACTCTACCAAAAAAAATTTCCAAGTAGTTAAAAAGAAAATTATGTATGCATTTCCTGTGAAGGGAAGTGTCTTTTTTGTGCTCCCTCATTTTTTTGGAAGTATATCACAAAATTATTATTTACTGGATCTGTAGACAGAAAATATTTATATTAGTACATCTATAAAATTTTATTTTAACCAATGCTGCAGTGCAGCTAGAAACTAGGTGTTAAACAAAATGAGCAAATCTCTCAACTAGAAAGACAATAGATGTAAAGTGTTTCTCATCATTTAATTAGGCATTTTAGTAAATATCATAAATTAAGAGCTCCACAGTGTAATTATATGTTTTCAAGTTTGAGCGTGTCGTATTTCCGATGCTTTTTACAAAGAAATGTCAATAGCGAGGATAATGGCCTCTTTCTTCTCCACCTAATGGCTTTTTCTCAATGCGGCTGGCATACCTGGCCGCTCACAATGCATTACGTCACGGTCACTTACCTTTCTTACTGAAATATTTACGACAGCAGTTTCTGCTACAGTGACAGTCTCATATAAAAATTTCACTGGTCGAAAATTTGATTTACAAATGTGTAGAAACAAAATCCTGTAAATATAACAGTGTCCAAAAAATTTTCGTCGGCATTGTGATACATTCACACATATACACACATTTCATAACTCTTAAAGTACGATTCTTAGTTTCCAACATCCTTTTCATAATTCAGAGTCCGTAACCACTACTCCTTATTCCTTGCCTTATTACACATGTAGATATTCTAATTCATCAACATGTCTTCAATATTTCATCATAATAATTACATAGCATAATCAGATTCCTCATATAACATCATCTCATTGATCAGAAACATACCTCAACAGCATAATACATATTGTCGTCGTAATAATATCATAACATCTCAGGCAATTCTCAAATTCGTCGTAGCTTCCTCCAATAAATTCTCTGCTCATTTCAATAGTGTCATCTACCTCAAACGTACTTTAAAAATCATGATCCCATACCAAATAAGACATTCAAAGCTCTCATAGTATCACAATGGTTCCGAAAAAATATGAACAGTTCATTCAGTACAGACAAAATACAGTTTCATAAGTGTGAAGTTATCCAACTGTGTAATTGTGTAAACATTTGTCATTGATGTAGTAAAAAAATGTTTGTCTCTCAGTTAAATGATCAGATAGCGGTGTAATTCTGTGTTAGAGAAATATGGTACCGATTTGTAAAGTTGTATAAGCAAATACCATATTAGCTAGGGCTCCTTGTGTTTGCCAGACACCTAGTACACAATGTAGGAGTGTACCCCCTGAGGATTAATATAATTATACCCTCAGGTGTTACAGATTACAGCAATAGAATGAAATGTATCACGGAAAACCTCTGTACCTTCGTAATTCAAAAATCTATAAAAACAAATGTTTTAAGTACAAAATTAATCACTCAAATACGTGTACTGTAGCGCTAAACTGTGCGTCTTGCTGTAAGATAATCTCTGTGGAAGTGTCATAGTTATCGTCCTCTGTAAGCAAAGTTCTGCTGAAATCAATGTACTTAACCTCAACATAAACGAAAGTGAAATGCTTTGCGTATAGATATCGTAGTTATTACGTACCTTACCGTGATCTAGAAAGTACTATAATGTAACGTATTGTTGTGCTACGAAAAAGGCTGTCTCATTGTAGCTATACCACAAAAGTTACTACTAATACATGTTTTACTTTCCAGAAGAATTCAGAAAAACTGTGCAGATATAAAACAGATACACCGCAAAAGCAACCATGTAAATTGTGTCACACATTAGTAGCGTCGTGATATAGTCGTGTAGCTGTCAAATAAACTAACCACTGTGTCATCTGGTATCTCACAGAAAGTACTTTAAATCCATAATGTATTTTCAAGTAAACCAAATGTTGCAGTGAAATCTCATTAGCAGTGCTGTTATATGTTCTAAGTATGTAAGCCTGATAGTCATTACGTAATCCTGCAACTAACAAGCAAGAATGTACAAATAACAACACTGTGTCTTCTGTTCACTATAACAATGCATTCGTAATTACTATCTAAATATGTTCCCTAGATTCTAGACTGGATAGTTAACGTCAAATCATTGTTGCATGTTAACTGTTTCTAAGTTTGACAAAGTGTATTAGTTGCGTGGAAGATTTTATTGCAAAGAGTAAGTTAAAAAGCAGATTAACTTTCAATAAACGGTGTACATCTTTACTCTTCCTAGTACGCAGAGTTTCAACTTCAATGGAATTATAATGTGGTATATGTTGTTGTTGTTGTGGTCTTCAGTCCTGAGACTGGTTTGATGCAGCTCTCCATGCTACTCTATCCTGTGCAAGCTTCTTCATTTCCCAGTACCTACTGCAACCTACATCCTTCTGAATCTGCTTAGTGTATTCATCTCTTGGTCTCCCCCTACGATTTTTACCCTCCACGATGCCCTCCAATACTAAATTGGTGATCCCTTGATGCCTCAGAACATGTCCTACCAACCGATCCCTTCTTCTGGTCAAGTTGTGCCCCAAACTCCTCTTCTCCCCTATCCTATTCATTACCTCCTCATTAGTTATGTGATCTACCCATCTAATCTTCATCATTCTTCTGTAGCACCACATTTCGAAAGGTTCTATTCTCTTCTTGTCCAAACTATTTACCGTCCATGTTTCACTTCCATACATGGCTACACTCCATACAAATACTTTCAGAAATGACTTCCTGACACTTAAATCTATACTCGATGTTAACAAATTCCTCTCCTTCAGAAACGCTTTCCTTGCCGTTGCCAGTCTACATTTTATATCCTCTCTACTTCGACCATCATCGGTTATTTTGCTCCCCAAATAGCAAAACTCCTTTACTACTTTAAGTGTCTCATTTCCTAATCTAATACCCTCAACATCACCCGACTTAATTCGACTACATTCCATTATCCTCGTTTTGCTTTTGTTGATGTTCATCTTATATCCTTCCTTCAAGGCACCATCCATACCGTTCAACTGCTCTTCCAAGTCCTTTGCTGTCTCTGACAGAATTACAATGTCATCGGCGAACCTCAAAGTTTTTATTTCTTCTCCATGGATTTTAATACCTACTCCGAATTTTTCTTTTGTTTCCTTTACTGCTTGCTCAATATACAGATTGAATAACATAGGGGAGAGGCTACAACCCTGTCTCACTCCCTTCCCAACCGCTGCTTCCCTTTCATGTCCCTCGACTCTTCTAACTGCCATCTGGTTTCTGTACAAATTGTAAATGGCCTTTCGCTCCTTGTATTTTACCCCTGCCACCTTTAGAATTTGAAAGAGAGTATTCCAGTCAACATTGTCAAAAGCTTTCTCTAAGTCTACAAATGCTAGAAACGTAGGTTTGCCTTTCCTTAATCTTTCTTCTAAGGTAAGTCGTAAGGTCAGTATTGCCTCACGTGTTCCAGTATTTCTACGGAATCCAAACTGATCTTCCCCGAGGCCGGCTTCTACTAGTTTTTCCATTCGTCTGTAAAGAATTCGTGCTGGTATTTTGCAGCTGTTGCTTATTAAACTGATTGTCCGGTAATTTTCACATCTGTCAACACCTGCTTTCTTTGGGATTGGAATTATTATATTCTTTTTGAAGTCTGAGGGTATTTCACCTGTTCCATACATCTTGCTCACCAGATGGTAGAGTTTGGTCAGGACTGGCTCTCCCAAGGCCGTCAGTAGTTCCAATGGAATGTTATCTACTCCGGCGGCCTTTCAGTGCTCTGTCAAACTCTTCACGCAGTATCGTATCTCCCATTTCATCTTCATCTACATCCTCTTCCATTTCCATAATATTGTCCTCAAGTACATCGCCCTTGTATAGACCCTCTATATACTCCTTCCACCTTTCTGCTTTCCCTTCTTTGCTTAGAACAGGGTTTCCGTCTGAGCTCTTGATGTTCATACAAGTGGTTCTCTTATCTCCAAAGGTCTCTTTAATTTTCCTGTAGGCAGTATCTATCTTACCCCTAGTGAGAAAAGCCTCTACATCCTTACATTTGTCCTCTAGCCATCCCTGCTTAGCCATTTTGCACTTCCTGTCGATCTCATTTTTGAGACTTTTGTATTCCTTTTTGCCTGCTTCATTTACTGCTTTTTATATTTTCTCCTTTCATCAATTAAATTCAGTATTTCTTCTGTTACCCAAGGATTTCTACTAGCCCTCGTCTTTTTACCCATTTGATCCTCTGCTGCCTTCACTACTTCATCCCTCAAAGCTACCCATTCCTCTTCTACTGTATGTCTTTCCCCCATTCCTGTCAATTGTTCCCTTATGCTCTCCCTGAAACTCTGTACAACCTCTGGTTCTTTCACTTTATCCAGGTCCCATCTCCTTAAATTCCCACCTTTTTGCAGTTTCTTCAGTTATAATCTACAGGTCATAACCAATAGATTGTGGTCAGAGTCCACATCTGCCCCTGGAAATGTCTTACAAGTTAAAACCTGGTTCCTAAATCTCTGTCTTACCATTATATAATATATCTGATACCTTTTAGTATCTCCAGGGTTCTTCCATGTATACAACATTCTATCATGATTCTTAAACCAAGTGTTAGCTATGATTAAGTTGTGCTCTGTGCAAAATTCTACCAGACGGCTTCCTCTTTCATTTCTTAGCCCCAATTCATATTCACCTACTACGTTTCCTTCTCTCCCTTTTCCTACACTCGAATTCCAGTCACCCATGACTATTAAATTTTCGTCTCCCTTCACTATCTGAATAATTTCTTTTATTTCATCATACATTTCTTCAATTTCTTCGTCATCTGCAGAGCTAGTTGGCATATAAACTTGTACTACTGTAGTAGGTGTGGGCTTTGTATCTATCTTGGCCACAATAATGCGTTCACTATGGTGTTTGTAGTATCTTACCCGCATTCCTATTTTCCTATTCATTATTAAACCTACTCCTGCATTACCCCGATTTGACTTTGTGTTGATAACCCTGTAGTCACCTGACCAGAAGTCTTGTTCCTCCTGCCACCGAACTTCACTAATTCCCACTATATCTAACTTTAACCTATCCATTTTAGTTTTTAAATTTCCTAACCTACCTGCCCGATTAAGGGATCTGACATTCCACGCTCCGATTCGTAGAATGCCAGTTTTCTTTCTCCTGATAACGACATCCTCTTGAGTAGTCCCCGCCCGGAGATCCGAATGGGGGACTATTTTACCTCCGAAATATTTTACCCCAGAGGACGCCATCATCATTTAATCATACAGTAAAGCTGCATGCCCTCGGGAAAAATTACGGCCGTAGTTTCCCCTTGCTTTCAGCCGTTCGCAGTACCAGCACAGCAAGGCCGTTTTGGTTATTGTTACAAGGCCAGATCAGTCAATCATCCAGACTGTTGCCTTTGCAACTACTGAAAAGGCTGCTGCCCCTCATCAGGAACCACACGTTTGCCTGGCCTCTCAACAGATACCCCTCCGTTGTGGTTGTACCTACGGTACGACTATCTGTATCGCTGAGGCACGCAAGCCTCCCCACCAACGGCAAGGTCCATGGTTCATGAGGGGGGGGGGGGGATGTGGTATATGGTACATCGGTAAAGAATGCTCAATATGTGATCTTTCCCTGTAATTATTACTACTCTGTCAACGGTTGTCATATGGGTGGCGTCTGTTTTGGTCACGATTTGTGTTGTAAGAATAGCCTTGTCGTGTCCATTTATTATTTCTGTTATCGCGGAATTGTGACGAATGTGACCTGTAATTATTGTGTTCCTGTTTTCGCGTCCAGCGATTGTCAGTGTCAATTTCCAGTTCTTGTAAGAGTCCCTGAAAAGCTTCACTGTCGTCTTTGCAACGTCCTGCCAAAATAATATGTCGTAAATGTTCAGGCAATTTCATTAAGCAAATGCGGATGAGTTCTGAGGGACAGTATCGGTTTGAAAGATACTGATTCTTATGTAACATGTCTTCGAAATATTTGACAAGACTAGAAAATTCCGATTGTTCGAAATGTTCCATCATTATGATGCTATGTTTTACATGGTCTTGTGTAGCTTGAGACCAATATGCTGAGAGGAAGGCATGATTAAATTCTCCTTCACTGTGACAATCGTGAATGACCGATCGCATTCTTTCAGCTGGTTCATTCTCTAAGTTGCCACACATAAATTCTAATCTGTGCTCTAATGACCAGTTGGGAGGAAAACAATGAGAGAATTGATGGAGCCACGCTTGTGGATGAATGTCGTTGCCCGACTTCTTAAATGTTTTGAATTTACGTGTACTAATAAACAGCTTATAGTCAAAATTATCGTGTCGGCGAGTAGCATATCGGTCATTGTTACGTCGTGTCGGCGGTTCCATGTCAAAATTCGTTCCATCTTGCCAATTTCTTTCATAATTTCCGAAATGCTGTGTGTTATTATTTTGTGGCTTTTCCGTATTTCTAAGTCCCTCTCCCGTGTTGGAGCGCGAGTGTCCTCTGAAATATGTAATTTTTGTATTACATGTGCCAACTGATCTTGTACAGTCGTGGACAAAACGAGCGAGACCCCTCGCCTTTTCGTTATGCTGATCCGCATGGCTTTAAAGTCTTCTACACAGCATAACAGGCAAGGCGACGAAGTGCTACCAACATACTATGCACAGGCGTGAAACTGAAAAACTATCTGAACTTTTTTAGGCTGTTTTCAATCATTTGTAAGTATATTAATGCTGATTAGTGTGTTAAATACAACACGTAAATATAAGACAGAACTGAAAGAAGAAACGCTAATTGGTATGAACTGTACCAAAAAAAAATGCATTTCAACTTATCGAGATAACATAACTGTTTTAGTAAGACAAAGAACCCCAGATCGTTACGAATTAGCAAAATATTATCCGCATTCGGCCGCGAAACGGTCTGTGTCAACGTTCAGACCAGTCATACTGGATTACCGTTGCTGACCTACCATGAAACTGTGCAAATTTAGCAATGTTATGAGAGAGTAAATTTAGTAGGATAATTCTGCACCACCCCAGGAAATAAACGGCTACATAGCTGCCAACGGTATTATACACTGTTTCGAATTCTCCACTAGACTCGCCACAGCCAGAAAACGTTCATTAGCCGAAGTGTTTCTTAAGCTAGCTAGCAATGGGAATGTTCGCACTTCTAAAACGCGGTGGCATTAATACTGGGATTGAATTACCACATGTATAGGCAAATGGATTCTATTTGCATTCCTGTAAACGTGATTTGGATCTAAAGCGTATCTACGATTAATATGCTGATGTATCGACTGCAACTAGCACATTTCGGATAAAGAGTAGGGGGTGTTATTTATGCGGCCTTCATCTTCAGTAGCTGTCGTAGCTGTTTTCGTTGTTAGGGTTTCGTCACCTAAACCGATAAAAACGGAACCCTACTAGTCTCACTTTCTTGACCGTCTATCGGTCTACCCAACCCTTAAAACCCGTTTACCTCCAGAACGGGTAGAGATAATAAGCGGAAATGTATCGCACTTCTTGCGGTACCCGGTCCCTTGGTGGTGTAAAAAGGTGAGCTTCTATGTCAACGCAATCTAAAGATACGACCGTTTATGTAAAGAAAATTTACGCGAAAGGTTAAAAAATGGCTTCAAGAACTATGCAACCAAACTGCTTATGTCATCAGCCCCTAGACCTAGAACTATTTAAACCTAGCTAGTCTAAGGACATCACAGACATCTATGCCCGAGGTAGGATTCCAACCTGCGACTGAAGCAGCCGTGCGGTTCGTGACCGAAGCGCCTGGAACCGCTCGGCCACCGCACCCGGCGAAACCCTATTCATCTCATGTGTAATGATAATATATACTGTCTAGTGAGGATAAACTGTATTCGCCAGCAACTCAGATCGTTTGATCACGGAACATTTACGAAGCTACATTCAAACTTTGTTCTAAGTCGTCTGCAACCTCCATTTATAAACACCCTAGGAACGTCGTATGCGATATGCACTTCTGAAGACGCTGGCAGATACTGCAGTACCATAACAAGTAGGCAAGAATTTATTGTTATTGGTCCATGCATGACACTTTATTTCAATATCAATTTAACGCGCCTAGGTGTTCGTATATGGCTGAAACTAATGAACAAAATGTAAATAAACAGCAAACAACTTCGATGTTCAAATCAAATGAAAGTCACATGTCGCAATTACAACATAATTTCGTTTCCAGAATGAGATAACATAATTTCGTTGTTACATCTACATGACTACATCAACAGGACTTCTTTGCAATCCAGACTTACGTGGTTGGTTCAAAAATAGCTCTGAGCACTATGCGACTTAACTTCTGCGGTCATCAGTCGCCTAGAACTTAGAACTAATTAAACCTAACTAACCTAAGAACATCACACACATCCATGCCCGAGGCAGGATTCGAACCTGTGACCGTAGCGGTCGCTTGGGTCCAGACTGTAGCGTCTACAAGCGCACGGCCGTGCTTGGCAGAAGGTTCGGACTATATCTCTACCGTCCCACTCATTAACAGTGTGCGGGAAAAAGGACCACTTAAATCTTTTCTTGTGAGCCTTGAATTACATTATTACTATGGTTTCTTCCTGCGTAAGGTCCCGAGGAAATAATGTTTTGGCATTCAGAACAGATGTTGGTGATTGAAATTTCGTATAAAGATCTCGTGGCAACGAAAAACGCTTTTGTTTTCATGAATGTTACCCCAACTCCATTATTAAATCTGGGACCCTCTCTCCCTTATTTCATGAAATTACAAATCGTGCTGCCGTTCCTTGGACGTTTTTGCGTGCACAGTCAATCACGTCTGTCAAGGATATTATAGCAGTGGACGGACAAACGTAGTGTAGGCAGTGTTTTCAGTTGGCATGTTGCGTATTCTTAGTGTGCGGCCAATAAAACGCAGTCATTCGTTTGCCTTCCCCACAAAAGTATGTTTTCTATCGTTCCAGTTTAAGTTTTACTGGGTACTGAGATGAACTGACAGTACTTCGACTTGTGTTTTGTCATGTAACCGAAAGTTAATTATTGTTATTGGACGCAGCTTTCGTGTTTAATGTATTCCTCAGTCAACAACAGTAGACTCCTCGTACACCACACATAACTGTTTCAAAGTATTAAATTGTTACTGATCTTACCATGTTGCAGTGGTCATCTTAACTTGCCGTTTTGAAAAAAAGGAAAATATTTTAGCGAAATGTAGCAACTAAGAAGCGGAGTATCCAAACAAACAAACGTTTCCGGTTTAAGTAGTTGCAGTAGGTCTACTACACAGTAACGTAAATTAGGAGCAAAGTCCATAAGTAGATCCTCATCAGGAAAACCAGCCCTCATAATGCAAAGTGCAACTACAACAAAGAAAGTTTCCAAACATGTCAATGAGTAGTCGAGGAAAGTGGACGCATTCTGTCTACTGAATCCCAACGCACGCAATTTACGAGGGGGCACGCCAAGTGTCAGACCCCGATCTTGCTTTTAACTACGCTCATTGAAAGAGGGGACAAAATAAGCTTAAACTCTACCGCTTCTGAGAAAACGACGGTCAAAGTGTTCAATGCGTTGTTGCTATAGTGTAGATACCGCTTAGCGGTTAAGGATTCAACTGAAGCGGTGGCTCTGCGGCTACCATAGCGACTTCGGAACTTTGCGCTGCGAGTTCGAAACCCGGTTTTTCCTTTTTTCCCCCCTCACTCTCTGAATTATCTACGAATGTTTATTCCAATTTATGATGAAACAATGTTGTCGTTATTCGTCAGTTAATTTACTGTGTACAGAAATAAGTTAAAAAGGGAACACTTAGTGCGTAGTGGGGCGATCACTCTGTTGTAGAAATAATTCAGAAGCCAAGATCGCTTAAATACTGTTTACTGGATAACCGGTTTCAACGTATGCCATCATCGGATCTGAATGGAGATTAACATTTATAAACCATTTGGATATAACAATACATGAGGCAGACCAGATGATTTTAGATCAGCTTGTCTCATTCGTTTATTATTTTTTTAATTCATTAATTACACATAAAGTTAATTGGCGAATAATGACAACATTATTTCAACATAAATTAGAAAAAAACATTCGTAGATAATTCTGATAGAGAGGCAGGAAAAAATAATAATAAAAATACCCAATATGGTCTCGAACACGGGAATCAAAGTTAAGCAGGAACGACGGTAGCCACTGAGCCACCGCTTCAATTGCGTTCTCGGCTGCAGAAGGTATCTACACTACAGCAACAGCGCGTTGATAACTTTGACCGTCGTTTTCTCGGAAACGGTCGAGTGTCTGCAGATAAGTCGAAACACATGTTCTCTTATTTTGTCCTCTCCTTCACTGATCAAAGTTTCCGGACAATCAGCCTATGACACCTGGCGAGTTCCCCTCGTTAGTCGAGTCGCTTCTTACGCCCGGCGAGAATTATGTATGCCTCAGAGTAAACTGCGCCACTTGGAAACACGGCGAGCGGGGATAAACACGTTTTGCCTTCTTATAAGGCAATCTTCTACAGCTAAAATTCACGAAGTGTCCTTCAGGTTGCCTAAGATATTTCAGAAATGTTTCTTGCGTTAGGCCTGCCGGATATGCAAAACGTAAACATTTCATTTCATGTAATATTTATCAGGATAAGACATGACAAGAGTGGACCAGTCCCTTCTGAGAAAAATTACAGATTCTAAGTTGCTCCACTATGTAATGACACGGGTAGGGGCTTGCGATCTCTCTTTTATGCCATCGATTTCCGTGTTACACATACTTGGCCACTGCGTTGTGGCTGCCATCGTGGAGGAGGCAGTCTGTTTCCTGCTAGCGCCATTTCCGCAGCAGATATTAACCGCGACGAATCATTCAGTCAACGCTAAATGGCCCATCAGGCTGAGGCAGACAAGGGCGCTATAATAGCACTCCATGCAGAGGGATCTTCAAATGGCTGTATAGCAAGAACTATGGGTCTTCACAAGTCGACGGTAGCCAGGTGGATCAGACGAAAGGAAGAGAGTGGTAACCTGAATGGGAGGCCTCATGGCCGTCGCCGCAAAACAACAGCAGCTCAGGATGTGCAGATACGCCGTTTGAGTGAGAACCACCCATTTGTCAACGCACGACAAATTCAGCAAACTTTGGGTCTCAATGTTAGCAGTAAGACCGTCACTGGTCGTCTAAGGGAAGGTGGACTGAGGGCAAGAAGCGCTGCTGTGAAAGAGACATTGACTGTTTCCCACAGAGGAGCTCGCCTTTCTTTTGCTGCTGAAAATGTCTACAAACCTCTCCAATTTTGGAGGCGAGTGATTTTCACGGACGAATAAGTTTTCTCTATGGCGTCAACCGGAAAAGTACTTGTTTACCGGCCTAAAGGTGCTAGGTATAATCGAAAATATATTTACAGTTGCCGAAGGAGTGGCAGGGAGTCGGTAACGGTATGGGCATGGATATCGGCCGAAGGGTGTGGGCTCCTGTGGGAAGTGGAAGGAAGATTCGATGCGCGCAATTACATATCAATTCTGGAGAACGTGATGTTGCCTTCTGTGACAGCAAGATTTGGCGATGATCATATCATGTTCCAACAAGATCGCTCGCCTATTCATATGGCACTTGCGGTTAAGAGGTCGTTCGACGACCATAGTAATATTGCTGTAATGGAATGGCCACCTAAAGGAGCTGACATGAATCCCATTGAGAATATTTGGGCAGAAATGGTCAGAGTAATACGAGAAAAGGGGCAGTCACCGTCGACTCGCCGACAGCTTTCTGATGTGATTCATGACGCTTGGAATGAGTTACCTGAATATCCTAGTTATGTGGCTGAAGTTGTGGGCTCAATGCCCAACAGACTTCGAGCTGTTGTGGAAGCCGAAAGGAGGCTATACGCGATACTAAGCAGCATCAGCAGAGGTGTTTTTTTTTCAGCTCTTCACCAATCAGCTGCAACAGCTGTTTGAAATTGTTATTTCAGACGTGTATTTTATATAATTTCAAGGAAACGAAGTGGAATGTGGACAAACAAATTAATTCACAGCAAGATATGTAATATTTAATTTGATAAGAGAAGAAATACTCACCTTATATATTCATGCAGTCTCTAAAAAATACATGATACACGTGTATATGCAAGAAGGGTACAAAACAATTCAGCACAAATGAAAAATATTGAGGAGAAGCTCGCCGATGAAGGTGTAATTGGAGAACAAAGGTTGGGCTAGAAGGAGAGGTAAGGAGGCCCGAAAAAGCAGAGAAAAATGAAATACCCAATAGACTTTGAGTCGTTGTCGCAGCAGAGGGCGCTTCGTATATGCGATTCGGAGCAACAGTAGAAGAATACTTTTATTCACTGATTTTTGAGGCTTTATTTCGTGACGGCTAAACAGTGCTGCATCATGAGCCCCACTATTTGTCCACATGTGGCTAAACGTCAGAGGTGTAAAAAATTTTGAGAGGTGCCGAAGTTCTCTGGAAGAGTAACGTGTTTTAGACAAGAAGATGATTTTTAGTTCATTTCATTTTAACCATTCACACTATGCTTTGACATTGTAATCTTTGATTTCATTTTATTATTATGTATCTTTCCTTCGGTGAAAGTCAACGGTAGTAAGTTTCAAGATATGAAGAATAACTGGAAGTTTTTAATTTGTGGAATAGCGTATTTAACAGTTAATATTTTCAACAAATCTGTAGTTATAGGACACATTAAGAAGCAAGTCAAAAATGGCATTGTGGAAAGATCAGGTTGGTCTCTAAAGGGTAACGACGGTAAAATAGCAAATACGAAACTATGGGTAACAACTATTGTTGATGGTGAGGAGCCATAATCGATATGCCACTATTCTGTAATTGTATTTCTGAAGTTTATCGTCAATCCTAGGACTGAAACCGATACTCTATTTTACGTAAAGAATATTGTAGTGGACTGTTAAGGCAGCCTGTCCTCAGTGAAGTAGCCGGAAGGGCACGCGTCAACTCACGCCGTCTGGCGTTAAGTCTGGAACAGGATACGTGATGAATGTGATAAAGAAAAGAACGTAGCTACTAGAACACTTAACTTTTATATCGTCCTTTGGTATACAGCATTCTTGATGATACAAGTGAGACTATCTTGAGATACATGCAATGGTACAAATGGTTAATGGCGCCTTGCTAGGTCGTAGCCATTAACTTAGCTGAAGGCTATTCTAACTGTCTCTCGGCAAATGAGAGAAAGGCTTCGATCAGTGTAGTCGCTAGCAACGTCGTCGTACAACTGGGGCGAGTGCTAGTACGTATCTCGAGACCTGCCGTGTGGTGGCGCTCGATCTACGAAAGGAACTTTCCGATGCCTTACAGTTCGGAAAATATTCATTGACATTGTTATTGAAGTCGTGGCGACACGCGGGTCCGACATGTACTAATGGACCGCGGCCGATTTAAAGCTACCACCTAGCAAGTGTGGTGTCTGGCGGTGACACCACAAATATAACCTTCAAAATTTATTTAGCAGCGCAGAATATTAAATCATAGTTTATAGATCAGGAACCTAATCCAACTGCCTTTAATTTTATTCTCACGGATGACGTTGAGACAGTAAATAACAAGAGAAATAACAAAATTCTCAGAATCAATATAGAGAATTCAAGTATCCAGTGGATTCAAAAGTTTGCTATAATAGCGAGAAATTGCTTTTACTGACTCCTTCATGCCTACGTTTTCTGTCAGACAATGTTTGAAACTAGGTAAACAATTTTTCCACAAATTGTCAAATTGGAAGTCGGAGAGCCAGTTAAATAAATTACGACGACAACAAACGTTTTTCAAGTAAACTGATCACAGGAGGCATCCAACGCATTTATTGTGTGTTACACGCACAGTATCTAAACTACAACGCCACCAACACACAATACCACTAACAAGGGAACATTCCCATCGCACCCCCCTCAGATTTAGATATAAGTTGGCACAGTGGATAGGCCTTGAAAATCCGAACACAGATCAATCGAGAAAACAGGAAGAAGTTGTGTGGAACTATGAAAAAAATAAGCAAAATATACAAACTGATTAGTCCATGCGCAAGACAGGCAACACAAGGATAAAGTGAGCTCAGGAGCGCCGTGATCCCGTGGTTAGCGTGAGCAGCTGCGGAACGAGAGGTCCTTAGTTCAAGTCTTCCCTCGAGTGAAAAGTTTAATTTTTTTTTTCAGGCAGTTATTATCTGTCCGTCCGTCCGTTCGATGCGAGGTAACTGTGCTATAGTATGATGACGCTACACCTAAACAAACATCGAAACACATGACGTCAGTCAACTACAGCGCACGGAAGAGAGAGTATTCCTGATAACGAGGCTCCCTGGCTGGCAGTTGACTGTTCGATACTTTGGACGAGAGTGCATTAAATACGTGAGATGCATTCCGTGGGCAATATGAATCCAGCAACTATAGCTCGCGACTTCAATAACAATGTCAATGAATATTTTCCGAACTGTAAGGCATCGGAAAGTTCCTTAAGGGATCGAACGATTGTCGAACATTTGTATGATTACTTCCTACATTTGTTGATAAACAGTACGTGTGGTGTTGATTGTCTGAAAATAAAAAATTTATCGACTCACTCGAGGGAAGATTTGAAACAATGACCTCTAGTTCGGCAGCTGCTCACGCTAACCAGGCGACCACGGCGCCCCCGAGCTCACACCCTCCTTGATGTTGCTTATCTTGTGCATGGACTACTCAGTTTGTATATTTTGCTTATTTTTTTCATAGTTCAACACAACTTCTTCCTGTTTTCTCGATTGATGTGTTCAGTTTATTAAGGCCTATCCACTGTGACAACTTATAAATAAATCTGAGGAGGGTGCGATGGGGAGGTTCCCTTCTTAGCTATGAAACAACTATAGCAAACCGGAGCATCCTCGTTATCCATGTGATGGATAAGACGACTAATTCGAAACATAAATGTCAATATAAGCATCAATTTCTGTTGGAACGTGTTTCCTGGACCAAATAACATACATTCCCTACGTCTTCAATGCGAATCATGCAGCAAATGTAATTTAAAGGACATAAAAATATCGAGTGAATTTACTAACATAATTAGGAACCACTCACGAAGATAAATCGATGGTCACATTGTTGTCAAAAGTATTCTACAGTATTGCCATTGTCCATTAGACGGGCAGCAAGAAGAAAACGTTCGCTCAGCTGTGCTGAGATATCTTGCACTGACAAAGCTCGTCATTCGAAGCCGTCACAGCATCGTCTGCCACCATTTCATGGGAAACGAAATATCTCAAGTGTACGGTCTTAGACATAAAAACTGCCCGCCGGCCGGCCGCCACAGAGACGAAGTCCTAGTCATTCACTTAACGTGGCCAATAAAACTGACCGCTCCGGCCATCTGCACAATCTGGCAACACTGTTATATGCGGAAGTGTTAGGAGGAAGTGTTGTCCACTTCCGAGATGTTCTCGGATTGTGTGAGCCTGTGGTCTAGTAGCCGGCACGGTAACTCAGCGTGTTCGGTCAGAGGGTTAGATACCCTCTGTAATAAAAAAATTGAAATAATGGATCAACGACGAACTGAAACGGGTGTCTTGCCACGTCCGCACCGAGCAGATTCAACGAACAAAAACGAGACAAAAAAAGAAGTGGTAATCTTCGTGCATTCTAAATGGTCGCCTGTTCGCGTCCAACTGTTTTCTTTTCTTTTTTTTAACCACATTTCGGTCTAAAGTTATGAGTCTGATTGAGCATCGAAGATAATTCGCTTAACATTCTACCCAGCAGCAATAACAAGTATTCCAGAAACAACTCCGCAGGACAGCTCGTGGCTGCGTCGCGATCATAACAGCCTACGTTCGAGCGTTTCCTCGCGCTGCAGCGGCTACCGGCCACCGGTCAGACGCCACCCGCCGCCTGAAATCCGGCGCCGCCCATCTGAACGCGGCGCCACGCTGTCAGTGTATGTATCAACTGTCATTTTCGAATTTGAAGTTCTAGTTATCATCTTGCAGGTAAGCATTGGATTTTGCATACTTGAAAATCATGAACTACAATTAAGCATTGTAAAATTGAGTCGCAAGTGGAAAAAGGTGTAACATCTGCAACACAACGTTTACTTTTGGTATAACAGAGGGGTGAATGCAGAGGAGGCAGCTAGAACGATTTGAATTGTATTTGGAGCGAGTGCTTTTGGGAAAAATACGCCAGAAAAAGATATTCGTGTGTCAACAAAGATCGTTCTGCCATGAATGATTTTCCACATTAAGGAAGTTTCGCCTACTGATATATGTGATAGATAACCATTTTACCATCATGCGACATTTGCATCCAACAGGCAAAGTTCAGAAGTCTGGTGTAGGAGTACTGCATGCTCTAATTAGAAACAACAAAAATCAACGGAGTGACTATGATTGAACGTCATCAGGTAACTCATCGAGCATTCCTATGCAGTACTATTACTGGTGACGCGTTATGATGCCTTTATCGTTAACTTCCTAAGAAGAAATGAAAGGCTGAGCCCCACTAAAAGTCGTAAACTCGAGGAAAGAGTAGTGTGAACATAATATGTTACATCTGATAAATCCAAAAGTGTGGTTTGGGCTACGAATTCTGCCCCCAGGGTGTGTGCAACACAGCTGGAATTTGTTGCCAACAACTAAGACACCTTTTGGTCGCAGTGTAAGGAAATCGAACAACAAAACTACATCACCTGTGCTACTGCATGACAACGCACTATGTTGCTTTGAGAAACAAAACTATCCAGGAGATTGATAGGAAAGTTGTCTCTCAGGAAATTGTATTGATAGGGAAGACCTCTTTCACTCAAGCACTTGTCCCTCTCGTCATATATTTGTAAAATTTTACCTTTCCCGCTCTTGATCGATCAACCGTCAAGGCAATTCATTTCCAGACGAAAATACTCTTAAAACTACTCTGGTTTAATGACATCGTTAGAACCAGTAGGTTTCAACAGGCGTAGAATTTGAAAACAACTTTAGCATTGTCAGATCGTTTTAGATATCGTGAAAGAAAATTCTGCTGATGATTAATTTCTCTTCGATAATTACTGTTGCGTTTAGTAAACTAATGGAAAATGCAATTAAAATATTCACTGTACTAATATAAATTAAATTCAGCTTACTACAGAAACATCACGACGGCAGTCTATCTTAATAAAGCATTAAGTGTCTGTGAGACGATTGAGCCTATTTTAACACGAATTAGTAGTATATTACCGACTTTTGACTTCGAAAAGATCTGTATTTATTTCATTTCCTGTTCCATTCGTAAGTATTATGAAAATGTGACATTTCATAGATAAAATCATGTATTCATAACAACAAAAAATATGTCGGCAGAAAACAAAAGTGGCATTATGAATTTGGCAGTACCGTAAGGTTTTCTCTCTGACACTAAGGGTTACTGAAAGTAGCAAGACGAATTTTGCTCGAGCGTTGTCTTACGATTCCCTTATTGAGTTTTTATCTGCCTGCTTGTAGCTGTGCTACAAAAGAATTAAAAATCTGGCTTTCAGCGAGTCTCGAAAGGCGAACGAAAGCAGCTTGCACCTGGTAGCTAAGCATGTTACCTGGGAACTGGTTTTTTCCTAAAGTGGGAAGACATCCTTTTGTGGTTGAATTGTTGGCAAATGTCAGTCAGACGCGTGCCTTTGGTCTAAGCGTTTCGGTGTGTTGAATTTGTACGAATGATTTTTCTACAGGCATTTTCTGTCCCAAATAGAGAGTTGAAGTCTCCGATTAGTATTTTCACGTCATCTTGGTGAATTTTGCTCATAGTATTTTCGAGTATGTTCCAGAATTTTTCGACGTTTTCGGTGTTTTTCTTATTTTCGATGTTGGTGGGGACACGTGCATTGATGAGTGTATATTTTTTACTGGGGCTCTGAATGAGCATAGTCATAAGTCGCTTGTTGATGGGCCGGCCGCGGTGGCCGAGCGGTTCTAGGCGCTTCAGCCGAAACCTCGCGACTGCTACGGTCGCAGGTTCGAATCCAGACTCGGGCATGGATGTGTGCGATGTCCTTACGTTAGTTAGGTTTAAGTAGTTCTAAGTACTAGGGGACTGATGACTCCGCTGTTAAGTCCCATAGTGCTCAGAGCCATTTGAATCTTTTGATTGTTGATGGGTGTGATTTCTTTGACAGAGTTGATGATACATCTGTGTTCGAGAAATGCAATGCCGAAGATTGGTTCGCCTTTCGCTACCTTTTGTTGTATTTTACCCTTGAAGATGCAATGGTTTCCCTAATGCAAGATTTCATTGTCAGTTAGTCGTGGTTCTTGAAGAGCAAGGATGAGAATTTTTTGCCGGTCGATTTCTTTTGTGGGATTATTTAGTTTTCGTGTTTGGATCAATGTATTGATGTTTACTTTTAAATGCATGTTAATTGCTTGTAGTGAAATTTACCAAAGATCTTCGATATTCTCTGCCGTGCTAACCTGGACTCCCCAGAATCCGAAAATCCAACTGCCGCCTGTCGACAGCCGGGTTGTGTACCACCTGGAGTAAAGTTGACTTTGCTTGCATAGCTCATGTTTGCTTGTGTTTCATTGGTTTTGCTTGGGTGATACCAGGACCGGACGGGACCAGAGTGTGTTGAAGCCTTTGAAAGCAAATATTTTCAGCCAAGCTCATTGAGCTAACAGACGGTGATCAGAGTAGCGGTGATTTTCACTCAGACGTGTCTGGATTTTGGTTCAATGGATTGAGTAGCCGTTCAGCATAGTGTTAGTATTTGGTTCACCCCTAGTATTTGATTTCCTCGGTACCATCCATATGGGGGAGGGTTTCCCCTATCCACCACACGCGATTATTATTATTACTATTATTATTATTATTGTCATTATGTCATCAGCAAATCCGATATGGTGTATCTTCCCACCACTGAAATACAGTAGATGTGTATTGTTCGATTCAGCATTTCCATCACATAAATGTGGTTTATAATTACGTTACATTGCTGCTAGTAGACATATTTCTCACTTTTTCTTAGACAGTTGCTACCTGTTACTCCATCATAGGAATTTATGTGCGCAGCATTGTTGCAATACAGACGTTCAAATTATCCGATTTCTGTAATTCCACTTCGATACCAGATCGGTCTAATCGGATTCAGCCAGGCAGTCTTAATGTGGATATCTGACTGCGACTCTCATCATATGATAGACTGGGTAAACCACATTCTTAATCGGACTGTTGAATATAGATCACTTATACATGACAGGGCCTGAATTCTTAAACACTGTGGAAAATAATAATCCAATGTGCTTATTACAAATACGTTATTTAAATATAAATACATGAACTAACGAGATAACAGTTTATTTACAGGAGCGGAGCACCATCCATCATAGCAGAGCAGTGCGAGATTGGTTTCAGGGCAAGAGAGGATAAAGCTGTTGCCGTTTGTTCCACGATCACCAAACATCAACCAGATAGAGAATATATGGGCAGAGGTAACAAGGCCATTGCCACGTGGATCTACTAAAGGTTGGTTGGTTTGTGGGATTAAAGGGACCAGTATCTACAAAAGCAAGCGACCTTTGGACATATATAGAAAACGTATGTTGGGAAGTAAACCATCACGCTACACTGTCTACGACTTAATGAAATCAATTCCCCTACGCATTCGAGAAATCTTAAGTAATGATCGTGGGTGGGTTGGTTACTAAAAGCATAAAAAGATGTTCAAATATGTGTAAAATCTTATGGGACTTAACGGCTAAGGTCATCAGTACCTAAGCTTACACACTACTTAACCTAAATTATCCTAAGGACAAACACACACACTCATGCCCGAAGAAGGACTCGAACCTCCGCCGGGATCAGCCACGCAGCCCATGACTGTAGCGCGCCAGACCGCTCGGCTAATCCCACGCGGCTACTAGAAGTATACTCGTCCACAAAACGCATGTGGACAATTATCTGATAATCGGTCAAGCTTTGTTTGTCTCAGCTTTTAGCATACAAGTCCATTTACTCTCAGTCTCCTCCTCACAATTATTGCAATGCAAGGTAATTGAAAAAACTCATCCACTCGACGCCAACTGGGCAACTGATGGGAGCATGTGTTGTTCAACAAACCGTAGTTGTCACCCTCACTGGAATCAATGACTGTGTGTGTGTGTGTGTGTGTGTGTGTGTGTGTGTGTGTGTATTCGTGTGCATGCACAATCTGAATCAATACTATTAACATTAGAGAGACAACCAACAATAAATATTGCATCAAATATGACTGTAAAGTATTTTAATGCTATGGGAAGTTACAGACTGAATTTTCACCCAACCCACGTCCTGCATATTACGTTAAGTAAGATGTATTAACTCCATAGTATCGTTAGCAGAGACAGTGCGCTCTTGTTGTCGAGGCTCGCGACAAGCGCAGCGATCAGCAGTGCCCAATGCCGCCGCGATTTGTTTATGTTGGCTGATTGTGGACACTGCAGCAGACGCTTCGCCATAAACAGAAAGAAATCACCTTGGCTCTGACTGCAGTGAGCGGATATCACTGCCTGCATGTTCTTATAGTAACCAACGTGAGACTCTACTCACAGGTGCCATGGAGCAATTGCAACGGGTATCATGTCATTAGTCATCAGAATATTAACCAGTGATGAAATGTCCACTCTATTTGAATCCCAAGAAAATAGGAACCTTCTCACAAAGGAATGTGAGGTGATATCAAAATTTATCCAACATACAAAAATTAACTGCAGGGCTTTCATGTATGCAGTAGTAGCACACAAGGAAATATTATGTCTTGGAAGCGCATATTTCATTTCCTCTTACAATTAACGACCTTGTTTTAGTATGAAGTGGGAAAATAATCACGAAAAACTTAAGTTCCTGAGAAGCATATAAGTTATTTCCTCTTCTCACATCATAACTTTTGTTTTAGTATGAGGTAAAAAAATAAACAGTTTAGGGTTCTGAAACATAATATGACACCATATTCTTATCGCAGGCGCTATCGGAAACGCAAAAAAGCAGGGAGCTATCCATTCTTTTGTCCAAAAGTCTGTTTCTTTCATGCATTACTCACGCTAGGAGATTCTTATTTAAGGACTTGTGGGCATCAAGTTCTTCAGCAGAACACGCCTTATGTTATTGTGCTAATTACGGCATGGAAAAAATGCAACAAAGACGAGTTCCCCTAGAGCAGTGAGGATATTTGCACATGTCTGTATTCAGCAATGACTGCCAGCTGCCACAGAATCCTTGCGGCAGGCAACACAACTGTGCGTGCACTTCAGACTTCATTCAGTAAGAGGGACTAGTGCTTGAGTGAGAGACGTCTTTTCTATCAATACAATTTCCTGAGAGACGACTTTCCTATCAATCTCCTGGATAGTTTTGTTTCTCAAAGCAACATAGTGCGTTGTCATGCAGTAGCACATGTGATGTAGTTTTGTTGTTCGATTTCCTTACACTGCGACCAAAAGGTGTCTTAGTTGATGGCAACAAATTCCAGCTGTGTTGCACACACCCTGGGGGCAGAATTCGTAGCCCAAAACACACTTTTGGATTTATCAGATGTAAAATATTATGTTCACACTACTATTTCCTCGAGTTTACGACTTTTGGTGGGGCTCAGCCTTTCATTTCATCTTAGGAAGTTAACGACAAAAGCATCATAACGCGTCACCAGTAATAGTACTGCATAGGAATGCTCGATGAGTTACCTGATGACGTTCAATCATAGTCACTCCGTTGATTTTTGTTGTTTCTAATTAGAGCATGCAGTACTCCTACACCAGACTTCTGAACTTTGCCTGTTGGATGCAAATGTCGCATGATGGTAAAATGGTTATCTATCACATATATCAGTAGGCGAAACTTCCTTAATGTGGAAAATCATTCATGGCAGAACGATCTTTGTTGACACACGAATATCTTTTTCTGGCGTATTTTTCCCAAAAGCACGCGCTCCAAACACAATTCAAATCTTTCTAGCTGCCTCCTCTGCATTCACCCCTCTGTTATACCAAAAGTAAACGTTGTGTCGCAGATGTTACACCTTTTTCCACTTGCGACTCAATTTTACAATGCTTAATTGTAGTTCATGATTTTCAAGTATGCAAAATCCAATGCTTAACTGCAAGATGATAACTAGAACTTCAAATTCGAGAATGACAGTTGATACACTGACAGCGTGGCTCCCCGTTCACATGGGCGGCGCCGGATTTCAGGCGGCGGGTGGCGTCTGGCCGGTGGCCGGTAGCCGCTGCAGCGCGAGGAAACGCTCGAACGTAAGCTGTTATGATCGCGACGCAGCCACGAGCTGTCCTGCGGAGTTGTTTCTGGAATACTTGTTATTGCTGCTGGGTAGAATGTTAAGCGAATTATCTTCGATGCTCAATCAGACTCATAACTTTAGACCGAAATGTGGTTAAAAAAAAGAAAAGAAAACAGTTGGACGCGAACAGGCGACCATAAGTTTAGAATGCACGTAGATTACCACTTCTTTTTTTTGTTTCGTTTTTGTTCGTTGAATCTGCTCGGTGCGGACGTGGCAAGACACCCGTTTCAGTTCGTCGTTGATCCATTAACTCAATTTTTTTATTACAGAGGGTATCTAACCCTCTGACCGAACACGCTGAGTTACTGTGCCGGCTACTAGACCACAGGCTCACACAATCCTAGAACATCTCGGAAGTGGACAACACTTCCTCCTAACACTTCCGCATCTAACAATGTTGCCAGGTTGCCGAGGCGGTCAGTTTTATTGGCCACGTTAAGTGAACGACTCGGACTTAGTCTCTGTGGCGGCCGGCCGGCGGTCAGTTTTTATGTCTAAAACTGTACGCCAGTGTGGCGCTAAAGTGTGGTTATGGATAATACGTATGCTCAGATTGCGAATCTAACATCATCAATAAAGAGTGGGAAGTGAATTATGCTTCCTTCGTCTTCAGTAAGATCAAATATATTTTAGTTATTGTATCTTAAATGAACCGCGCAAATAATCATTCACCATAATTAAATAACTTGTTAGCAACATCAGATGATATTAACAGCTTGCCGGCGGGGGTTGGCCGTGCTTTCAACGGCGTCATACCGCGGATCGCAGGGCTGCTTGCGCCGTCCATTCGAATCCTTCCCCGGGCATCTATGTGTGTTAGGTTAGGTTGGTTTAAGTAGTTTGAGGTCTAGGGGCTGATGACATAAGCAGTTTGGTCGCATAGTTCTTGGAGCCATTTTTTGACCTTTCACGTAAATTTTCTTTACATAAACGGCCGTATCTTTAGATTGTGTTGACATAGAAGCTCACTTTTTTACACCACCAAGGGACCGGGTACCGCAAGAAGTGCGATACATTTCCGCTTATTATCTCTACCCGTTCTGGAGGTAAACGGGTTTTAAGGGTTGGGTAGACCGATAGACGGTCAAGAAAGTGAGACTAGTAGGGTTCCGTTTTTATCGGTTTAGGTGACGAAACCCTAACAACGAAAACAGCTACGACAGCTACTGAAGATGAAGGCCGCATAAATAACACCCCCTACTCTGTATCCGAAATGTGCTAGTTGCAGTCGATACATCAGCATATTAATCGTAGCTACGCTTTCGATCCAAATCACGTTTACAGGAATGCAAATAGAATCCATTTGCCTTTATACGTGGTAATTCACATCCCAGTATTAATGCCACCGCGTTTTAGAAGTGCGAACATTCCCATTGCTAGCTAACTTATGAAACAGTTCGGCTAATGAACGTTTTCTGGCTGTGGCGAGTCTAGTGGAGAATTCGAAACAGTGTATAATACCGTTTGCAGCTATGTAGCCGTTTATTTCCTGGGGTGGTGCAGAATTATCCTACTAAATTTACTCTCTCATAACATTGCTAAATTTGCACAGTTTCATGGTAGGTCAGCAACGGTAATCCAGTATGACTGGTCTGAACGTTGACACAGACCGTTTCGCGGCCGAATGCGGATAATATTTTGCTAATTCGTAACGATCTGGGGTTCTTTGTCTTACTAAAACAGTTATGTTATCTCGATAAGTTGAAATGCATATTTTTTGGTACAGTTCATACCAATTAGCGTTTCTTCTTTCAGTTCTGTCTTCTATTTACGTGTTGTATTTAACACACTAATCAGCATTAATATAGTCTTACAAATGATTGAAAACAGCCTAAAAAAGTTCAGATAGTTTTTCAATTTCATGCCTGTGCATAGTATGTTGGTAGCACTTCGTCACCTTGCCTGTTATGCTGTGTAGCAGACTTTAAAGCCGTGCGGATCAGCATAACGAAAAGGCGAGGGGTCTCGCTCGTTTTGTCCACGACTGTACATCCCGAATTTCTCTTTTGTGTTGCGTATTAATTTTATTCTGATTTTGTTTGAATTTATTAATTTGTTCATACTTTTCTGTGTCAGTGATGGCTACAGGTCTTGTATCATTCAGATCATCATCTACCTTTGCAGATAAGTTAGTGAACTGATTCGAAAGTTCGGCTACTTTCTCCGATAGTATACTTATTTCCTCAGTGTGGTTTTCTGAACCAAGTTTCAGAGTGTCCATTTGTGTTGAAATCGTATCTACTGTGTCCTTTAAGTTTTCCTGAGTTTTTGCAAGTAGCGTAACCGAATCGGTAGATGCAACTGAGTCAATTTTAGCCCACAAGGTCTCATGATTTTCATGAACAATGGTTTGCAGTTCTTTTATGGCTGCTTCGTGAATCTGTAATGCATTTTCATGCCGCGAAAAAATAGGTTGAAAATGCTCACAAATTTGTGTTTTTACGTCATTACAGACTTTTTGACATTTCGATTCAATGTTATGTAACTCAGTAGTTAAATCTTCACGTGTTTGTTCTAGTGTCGTGTCTAACTTTTGAAGCTTTTGCTGTGTTTGTCTCTGATTTTGTTCCATTGTGTCTAACTGTTGCTGTGTTTGTCTCTGGTGTTGTTCCATTGTGTCTAACTTTTGAAGATTTTGTTCCATTGTGTCTAACTGTTGCTGTGTTTGTCTCTGGTGTTGTTCCATTTTGTCTAACTTTTGAAGATTTTGTTCCATTGTGTCTAACTTTTGAAGATTTTGTTCCATTGTGTCTAAATTTTGAAGCGTTTGTCCCATTTGTTGCAATAATTGTAACAACAATGCACTGGTGTCTGAAAATGTTCCTCAGTGCTATTCGGCAATCCATTTCAACCGGCAATATTCGCATTTTGAAAGCAGAAAATGTGTCTTGACTTATTTGAAAAAACTTCGAGGACGCAAAACCTGAATCTACAGTATTTGCAAGATTGTATCCCGTCATTTCGGATTCCTGAGGCAAGCTGTTGCCGACCGGTCTATCGATAATTCTTCTCTGTTCACTAATTGTTTCACTGCCTACACCATTATTTGCAGCCCGCTCCATTTCCCTATGCACAGTTACCAAATTACTACTTTGAACATTAGTTAATTCATTACACGGTGGCGCTAACACACTGCTTTCGTCTTCACTGTCATTTCTCAGTTTACTTTGGAGCCTAGAATTACGTTTTTCACACGCCATTATTGTCATAAAATTTCACACGACAACACAGAAAAGCACAATTTGAAGAGCAAACTAAGAAAACAGATTAAGATAGCACTGAAAATAATATGTAGTTGATTGCAAGCGCAGCTGCGAAATACTTGGTGCAAATCTACATGCATGCCACAACTATTTTACTGTACAACAGTGAAAGACTGCAACTACAAAGGAGATTCTCTCTACATTTACGCGCAAGCAATAAACAAAAGCTACACTAATTACACAAACTACAAGATAAAATCAGAAGATTCCATTGAGGTATCCTCGGCTAAGGGTCGACATACGAAACGTCCCCTTATGAATGTTATACACGACTGTGCTTAAACTGACACACAATATTTTTAGCGCAACGCAATCTGACTTTCAAAAATCCCTACAAAAGAATGGCCCTGACTAATATTAACCTATACCTTTCACAAATCACTTACCTCACCAAAAATCTTCGTTACTCGAACTACTAAATACAGCGAGCGCCACTACTGCCAGCTAAATAAAAGATTCAAATTACTGATGGCACTAACTACTGATAGGCATAGTTAGCAAATGAAAGATTTTGATAGAGAACAAACAATGTATTTACCTTAATAGTGTTCAAAAGTCATAATATATATAGCAGTTCATGACATCCAGTTTTACAAATTTCAAAACTCCGCCATTTCTCTCCCCACATCCGCCACTACTGGCGGCTCACCTCCAACTGCACAACGCTACACGCTATTAACATCCAGCTGCCCAACACTACAATGGCAGACAACAATGCAAACTAGCCACAGACTGCACACAGCACAGCCAGTGATTTTCATACAGAGCGCTACGTGGCGTTACCAATATAAAAACCTAACAGCCTACTTACAGGGTGAGAGGAGTGATCACTGCCCCCCCCCCCCTTCCCCTCTAGCAGATCCACCCAGGTTTTTATTCATTATCAAGTGCTACGTTAGTGTTGTGTTCGGTGCCGTTATACAGTGTCTTCTAGTGATGTGGTTTTAATTGTGTGGTCGACCTGAATATAGTCCATGACTGTTCGTATTCTTTTTGTACTGTGGCCGACTGTTCACCTGTTTTTGCCTCCAGTGCTGTTTAAGTGCGCTCCAAATTGCCAGCTGTGCTCTTTTAACTTTATGTCGATTTTTTAACGGTCCCCCAGTGCATGTCCCCTTATCAGTGTGTATTTTAACTCCCATCATGTCAATTTCCAGTGTTTTTTATGTCCCCCTTTTTATCACTCTTTATATGTAAGAATCCACCTTCCTGTATTTTATATAGCCGTTTTGGCTGAAGAGTGGTGGACTGTGCCGCTGCCAGACATCCACTGCCAGTGTGGGGCAGGCGAATGAAATCACAATAAAGAAAAAAAAATGATCACTGCAAAGGAGAAGGACATGCGTTGGCAGCACCTGACACTATATGAAAAGAGCCACATTCTGGGCCTCCATTTGGCTGGTTGATCGAATCCTGTAATATCCAGATTTGTGGAGCATTCGGTTGTGACAGAGGCCACATTTGGGACTGCATGGGAAGGTGAGGGCAAGTACGCTCGTTGTCAACGTTCAGGTCGACGATGTCTGGCCACAACAAAGAATTATATATGATTTGTGCATCAAGCAAATCGTTATACCTCCATATCTAGGAGTAGCGTCTTTGATTACTGAGCTAAACGTCCTCAGTCCCGGATTCAAAACCCACCACCGTTTAAATGGTTCAAATGGCCCTGAGCGCTATGGGACTAAACTACGGAGGTCATCAGTCCCCTAGAACTTAGAACTACTTAAACCTAACTAACCTAAGGACATCACACACATCCATGCTCGAGGCAGGATTCGAACCTGCGACCGTAGCGGTCGCGCGGTTCCAGACTGAAGCGCCTAGAACCACTCGGCCTCTCCGGCCGGCACCACCGTTTAAACTTTGATTAATAATCGGCATTGGTGGCCGAAGACTTCCGGCATAAGAAATCAGCTGCATTCAGCCAACGCCCTTGTCAAAGACGGTGGAGGAGCTGACAGAGGTTGTGGGCACTCTCTTGTCCTTTGGGTGGGAAACTGCAGCTAAAGACTGAAGAATCAGCAATTATCAATGGCATGAGGATGCAGAAGACAATGGGACCATTGTATTAAACACACATAACGTTTACTCACATTACATGTGGCCTATAACTGAAAAAGAGTCATGATGACCTCTTCATTAGCAAAAGATTCCGAAACAGTCCCCCATTTGGATCTCCGGGAGCAGTTACCAAGGAGGAGGTGATCATGAGAAAAAAAGAATAAACAACAAAATGATAAAGTTCTATGAGTCGGGGCGTGGAAAGTCAGAAGCCTGAAAGTGGTAAGGAAGCTATAAAATCTGAATCTCATATAGTAGGCGTCATTGAGGTGAAATGGAAAGAAGACAAGGATTTCTGGTCATATGATGATAGCGTAATATGAAACAGCAGCAGAAAATGGTATTACAGTAGTAGGATACGTCAGGAATAGGAAGGTAGGGCAGAGAGTGTGTTACTGTGAACAGTTCAGTGACAAAGTTGTTCTTATCAGAAACGACAGCAAGCCCACATCGAGAACGATAGTTCAGGTACACATGCTGACGTCGCAAGCTTAAGATGAAGAGATAGAGAAAGTATATGACGATATTGGAAGGGTTACACAGCACGTAAATGGAAATGAAAATCTAATAGTTATGGGGAAATGGAGTGTACTTGTGGAGGAAGGAGCAGAATAAAAGGTTACAGGAGGTGGGCTTGAGACATAGAATGAGAGAAGAGAAAATCTAATTGAGTTCGGTAATAAATTTCAGCTAGTAATAACGAATAGTCCCACAATAAGAAGTGGAGGAGGTGTACTTGGAAAAGGCCGGGTGATACGTGAAGATTCCAGTTAGATTACATCATCGCCAGACAGAGATTGCGAAATCAGATACTGGATTGTAAGGCGTACCCAGGAGCAGATATAGATTCAGATCACAATAGAGTAGTGACGAAGAGTTGGCTGAAGTTTAATCAGAAAGAATCAAAACGCAAAGAAGTGGGATTCAGAAGTACTAAGGAACGACGAGATGCGGTTGAAGTTCTCTAACGCTATAGATACAGCAATAAGGAATAGCTCAGTAAGCAGTACAGTTGAAGAGGAATGGACACCACTGAAAAGGGCAATCACAGATGCTGGACAGAAAACGTGGATACAAAGAAGGTAACTGCAAAGAAACCATGGGTAATAGAAGATACACTTCAGTTGATCGATGGAAGAACAAAGTACAAACATGTTCTGGGAAATTCAGAAATAGGGAAATACAAGTCTCGGAGGAATGAAATAAATAGGAAGTGCAGGGAAGCTAAGTGAAAATGGTTGCATGAAAAATGTGAGGAAATCGTAAAAGAAATGACTGTTAGAAAGCTGACTCAGCGTTTAGGAAAGTTAAAACATCTTTAGGTGAAGTTAAATGCAAGGGTTGTAACATTAAGAGGGTTGAAAGAGAAAATGGAAGACCTCTATGAGGGGGAATATTTGTCTGATGTGCTAGAAGAAGAAACAGGATTCGATTTACAGGAGATAGGGGATCCGGTATTAGAATCAGAATTTAAGAAAGCTTTGGAGGACTTAAGAACAATTAAGGCAGAAGGGATAGATAATATTCCATCAGAATTTCTAAAATCATTGGGGGACATGGCAACAAAATGACTAATCGTGTTTGTATGTAGAATGTATGACTTTGGCGACATACCATCTGACGTTCTGAAAAATATCATCCGCAAAATTCGGAAGACTGCAAGAGCCGACAAGTGCGAGAATTATCACTTGATCAGCTTAAGAGCTCATGCATTCGACTTGCTTATAAGAATAATATACAGAATAATGGAAAATAAAATTGTTATCTATTAAATGATGATCAGCTTGGCTTTATTAAAGGTAAAGTCACCAGAGAAGCAATTCTGACGTTGCGATTGAGAACAGAAGTTAGACTATAGAAAAATCAAGGTACGTTCATAGGATTTGTCTGAAACGTCCCCTTTCAACAATTATACATGACTGTCCTTAAACTGACACACAATATTTTTAGCGCAACGCAATCTGACTTTCAAAAATCCCTACAAAATAACGGCCCGGACTAACATTAACCTATACCTTTCATGAATCACTTTCCTCACAAAAATCTTCGTTACACGAACTACTGCAATACAGTGAGCGCCACTACTGCCAGCTAAATAAAAAATTCTAACTACTGAGGGCACTAACTACTATTAGGCGTAGTTAGCAAATGAAAGATTTTAATAGAGAACAAAAAATGTATTTACCTTATTAGTCATAATATATATAGCAGTTCATGACATCCAGTCTTACAAATTTCAAAACTCCGCCATTTCTCTCCCCACATCCACCACTGCTGGCGGCTCACCTCCAACTGCGCAACGCTATGCACTGTTAACAGCCAACTGCCCAACGCTACAATAGCAAATTCCAACAATGCCACCCAGCCACGGACTGCACACATCACAGCCAGTGATTTTCATAGAGCGCTACGTGACGGTGGCGTTACCAATATAAGAACCTAAACAGCCTACTTACATAGCCCCCATGCTGCCCACAAAAAATTTTACAAATGGTTTTGGGCACTAACCAATACATATTTGTTAAAATTTTTTCACAATTCCAATAACAAAGAAATCAAATGCACACACTTATTGATACAATGTTGGTCAAAAGCTAAAATCTTCTCACAGTCCATAAAGTCAGTCCTGATCATTCATCACAGTAAAATTGCAGTGTATTTTTTTTTTCTCAAAGTCTGAGCAGTAAAAGAAAATGTACATTGAAGTAGTGGATTTCCATGCAGTCTTGAAGAAGTAGTGTTGTCCTTCCAACGGAAAGACAGGGCTGACTCTTGACATGCAGACAGGTAATGGGCCACAACAGAGCAAACCCATAGTAGAGTCAGTCGACGTTTTGAAGAATATTGGTAGGTAGGTCGTCACAGAGCAGACCCAATGTAGTCCTGGTAGAGAGTATTGTATTGGCGGGCCACCAGAGGTGCAGACCCATTGCAGTCCTTGTATAGATGGCCAACGGCCATCTGTTGTGACTGTGCGGGTGCACAATCACTATTAAAGAGTCTTGCAGACAATATAGCAAGTCCATAACCACCACTTGTGCACTCACAAAGTTTTTGGAATTGTCCTTAGAACCAGCAATGCTGTTATCCAGTCCCTTGCTGAATTATTAACACACGTGCAAACACTGACAGTCCCTATTTCTCACATATTGTCCATATACTATGACCAACAGAAACGTGTGCAGTGAAATGTAACTTACTAGTTACTTAATTTGATGAACTGGTGTCAATTACAATTTTATAACATAAGAATACAATAACAAAGGTACAAAATACATCATTAAAGAACATAACAATACAGATGACATTTGTGGTAATACAGGCTTTACAAAAGAATAGAAATATACATATACATCAGTGTTACAGGAGTTATGACATAAGTATATACATAAAAGATCAGAATAACTTTCGAAACAACAACATGAGAATTAAAACAAAACAGAATAAATAATGTCTAAACATCTTTATGAAGAAAATAACATAGTATTTGAAAAATTATACAACATAAATCTTATTAGCTAAACACATAAAGACAGGAAAAACACAAATATACAAGAGTACACAAACACATAGCAGAATAACACAGGGGGAAAGGACAGGGTTTGTTTTCAGTGTAACATTTGGTACTGCAGTATTTTGCAAACAAAACCTTTTTTTTTTCTTGGAGATCTCCCTTCGTTCATCATTATTCCCAAAAAGTCCTATCTATACCTGCTTTCTGTACTTTTTTCGTATAACTTCTCAATGCATTTCTTCCAATTCATCACAACTCGTTCTCTTATATAGCATACCCCTCTTAAGCTAACTTAAATCTACTGAGCTCAGATGCTAAAGTAAGGGACGAAGCAATGCAGCAGCACAAAACAATTAATACAAACAGCAATGAAAAAAATGGAAATTGTCGAAGCCAGCTACAGTAATTCTAAATTACCAAGCAATGCAACATTACAACTAATATGAGCCAATGTACAGCAATAAGAAAAATAAATCAGTAGTAAAACTAGCTTAACAGAGTAATACCAAGTGAAATTTAGTAGCACTATGCCTGGGAAACAGCAGCAGCAAATGTAATAACTTATATCTAAACATGACAAGGCTCAAGCAGAAAAAATATTACACTAAAGACAAAAATGCAGATAAGGGAAATGTCTATTCACATCTTAATATCTATGTCATTAAAGTGGTGCACCACAAGAAGTTATTCTACTAAAAAAATTACCAAGTAGTTGAAAAGAAAATTATGTATGCTGTAACTGTTATTAATCCCTTCTTATTGTTCTTTCCTTTCCAAGTGCTCCTTTTTCGAAGAACGTGGATAATCGACTTATTATTTAATAGATCTGTTGACAGGAAGTGTTCACATTAGCAAATTCATTTAATTTTATTTTATAAAACCAATGCTGCAACACAGCTGGAAACCAGATATCAAATGAAATAAGCAACTATCTAAAGCAAAGCATAAAATTATCATTCAATAGTCATGTGACATTTCATAAGTTAGTAGAAATTCTTTCAACTCTCGTAGAACGACGCTTGTCATAATCAGGTGGGCAGATGTAACTATCTTTCCAAGTAATGAGGGTGTCGTATTTGCGATGCTTTCTACAAAGGAATGTCAATAGCGAGGATAATGGCCTCCTTTTTTCTCCACCTAATGGCTTTATTTTGTCAGACGACTATCGCTCAGCTGGGCGCCCAAAACGCATTACGTCAAGGTCACTTACCTTTCTCACCGAAATATTTACGACAGCAGTGTCCGCTACATTGGCAGTCACATATGAAAAAATTTCACAGGTTTAGAATTTGCGTTGCAAATGTGTAGAAACAAAATCCTGTAAATATAACAGTGTCAAAAAAATTTTCGGTGGAATTGTGATACTTTCACGCATGTACACACATTTCATAACTCTTTAAAGTACGAATCTCAGCTTATTGATCATAAACGTACCTCAACAGCATAATACACATCGTCATCGCAATAATAACATCATAACATATCAATCACATCTCAAAATCGTCGTAGTTTTCTGGATATTTTAAAACCTAAAAAAAAATTCTCTGTTCATTTCAGAAGTGTCATCTACCTCAAACGTACTTTAAAAATCATGATCCCATGCCAAATACACCATTCAGAGCTCGCATAGTATCACAATGGTTCTGAAAAAATATGAACAGTTCACAAAGTACAGACAAAATACAATTTCATAAGTGTGAAGTTATCCAACTGTGTAATTGCGTAAACATCTGTCACTGACGTAGTAAAAAAATGTTTGTTTCTCTGTTAAATAATCAGATAGCTGTGTAATTTGTGTGTTAGAGAAATATGGTACCGATGTGTAAAGTTGTATAAGCAAATACCATATTAGCTAGGGCTCCTTGTGCTTGCCAAACACATGGTACACAAAGTAAGCGTGTACCCCCCTGAGGATTAATGTAATAATACCTTCAGGTGTTACAGATTATTGCAATGGAATGAAATGTATCACGGGAAACCTTTGTATCATTGTACTTCAAATATCTTTAAAAATAAATGATTTAAGTGCAAAATTAATCACTCAACTACGTGTCCTGTAGCGCTAAATTTGCGTCTTGCTGTAAGATAATCTCTGTGGAAGTGTCGTAGTTATCGTCCTCCGAAAGCTAAGTTCTGCAGAAGTGAATGTACTGACCTCATGATAAACAAAAGTGAATGCTTTGCGTAAAGATATCGTAGTTATTACGTACCTTACCGTGATCAAGAAAGTACTATAATGTAACGTATTATTGTGCTATGGAAAAGGCTGTCTCATTGTAGCTATACCACAAAAGTTAGTACAAAAGCATGTTTTACTTTCCAGAAGAATTCAGAAAAACTGTGCAGATATAAAACAGAAACACTTCAAAAGCAACATTGTAAATGGTCACTCATTAGTAGCGTCGTGATAAAATCGTGTAGCTGGCAAAGAAACCAAATGCTAAGTCATATGTAATCCCACAGAAAATACTTCAAATAAATAATGTCATTTCAAGTAAACCAAAATGTTGCATGAAAATCTCATTAGCAGTGCCGGTATATGTTCTAAGTATGTGAGCCTTATAGTCGTTACGTGATCGTGCAACTAACAAGCAAGAATGTACACACACAGTAACACTGTGTCGTCTGTTCACTATAACAATGCACTCGTAACTACTGTCTAAATATGTATCCCAGGTTCTAGATTGGATAGTTAACTTCAAACACTGTATGTTAACAGTTTCCGAGTCTAACAAAGCATACTAGTAATGTAAAGTGAAAAATTTTATTGCAAAGACTAAGTTAAGAAGCAGATTATCTCTCAATAAGCGGTTTATATGTGAAGTGTGGTGAAATCCTTTACTCTTCATAGTACTAAAAGTTTGAACTTGAATGCAATTGTCATGCGGTATACGTCGGTAAAGAATACTGGAATTTTTCTCAAGGTTAGCGTCTATGTCATTTTTCTCTGTGCCAGGCGGCGCACGCGGCTGCCTGTGGTGCGAGTCATTGTCTGCCATCTCTTTGTTGGCGTGCGTCGTTATTAGGATTAGGAGACCTAACTTCTACAAATTCACCTTGTCGAGAGTGCCCTGCTCTATTTGAATCCCGCCAGTTCTGATGAAATTCAGATCTGTCGTTATGATTATATCGTCTGTCGTCATGTCGGTAGTTCCTGTAGTTTGTTTCTTGTCGGTCACGTGGTGGAGAATTTCTCCCTGAATCGTAACTGCACGCTGAACTGTTGCGTCTGAAATTATTCTGTCTCCCTTGATAATAATAGTTTTTGTTCCGATATTGTCTGTTTCTATGGTAATCTCTGTCATACTCATTACTACGGAAATGCGATCTTTCTCTGTAACTATTATTACTCTGCCAACAGTTGTCATATGGGTGGTGTCTGTTTTGGTCACGATTTGTGTTGTGAGAATAGCCTTGTCGTGTCCAGTTATTATTTCTTTCATCACGGAATTGCGACGGATGTGACCTGTAATTGTTGTGTTCCTGTTTTCGCATTCCGCGATTATCAGTGTCAATTTCTAATTCTTGTGAGAGTCCGTGAAAAGCTTCAATGTCGTCTTTGCAACGCCCTGCCAAAATAATATGTCGTAAATGTTCAGGTAATTTCATTAAGCAAATGCGGATGAGCTCTGAGGGGCTGTATGGGTTAGACAGGTACTGATTCTTGTGCAACATGTCTTCAAAATAGTTGACAAGACTGGAATATTCAGATTGTTCGAAACGTTTCATCATTATGATGCTATGTTTTACTCGGTCTTGTGTAGCTTGAGACCAATATGCTGAGAGGAAGGCATGATAAAATTCTCCTTCACTGTGACAATCGTGAATGACCGATCGCATTCTTTCAACTGGTTCATTCTCTAAGTAGCCACACATAAATTATAATCTGTGCTGCAATTACCAGTTGGGAGGAAAACAATGAGAGAATTGATGAAGCCATGCTCGTGGATGAATGTCGTTGCCAGAATTCTTGAATGTTTTGAATTTACTTGTAGTAATAAACAGCTTATAGTCAAAATCATCGTGCCGGCGAGTGCACATCGCTCATTGTTACTTCGTTTAGGCGGTTCCATCTCAAAATTCAATGCGCCTTGCCAATTTCTTTACTAATTTCCGAAGTGTCCTGTGTTATTATTTTGTGATTGCTCCGTATTTCTATGTTCCTCTTCCCATACTGGAGTGCGAGTGTCCTCTGAAATATGTAATTCTTGTATTACTTGTGCCAACTGATCTTGTACTTCCCGGATTTCTCTTTTGTACTGTGTATTGATTTGATTTTGATTTCGTTTGAATTTTCTAATTAGTTCATACTCTTCAGTGTCCGTGAAAGCTACAGGTCTTGTGTCATTCAGATCATCATCTACCTTTGTAGATAAGTTAGTGAACTGATCTGAAAGTTTGGCTACTTTATCCAATAGTGAAATTATTTCCTCTGTGTGTTTTTCTGAACCAAGTTTCGGAGTGTCCATTTGTGTTGAAATCGTATCTACTGTGTCCATTAAGTTTTCCTGAGTTTTTGCAAGTTGCGTAACTGAATCGGTAGATGCAACTGAGTCAGTCTTAGCTTGCAAGGTCTGATGATTTTCATGAACAATAATTTGCAGTTCTTTTATGGCTGCTTCGTGATTCTGTAATGCATTTTCATGCCGCGAAAAAATAGTTTGAAAATGCTCACAAATTTGTGTTTCTACGTCATTACAGGCTTTTTGACATTTCGATTCAATGTTATGTAACTCAGTAGTTAAATCTTCACGTGTTTGTTCAGTTGTGATGTCTAACTTTTGAAGCTTTTGCTGTGTTTGTCTCTGATTTTGTTCCATTGTGTCCAACTGTTGCTCTGTTTGTCTCTGATTTTGTTCCATTGTGTCTAACTGTTGCTGTGCTTGTCTCTGATTTTGTTCCATTGTGTCTAACTTTTGAAGCTTTTGCTGTGTTTGTCTCCGATTTTGTTCCATTGTGTCTAACTTTTGAAGCTTTTGCTGTGTTTGTCTCTGATTTTGTTCCATTTGTTGCATTAATTGTACTAACAATGCACTGGTGTCTGAAACATGTTCCTCAGTGCTTTTCGGCAGTGAATTTGCACCGGCAACATTCACATTTTGACATGAGGAAAATGTGTCTTGACTCATTTGAGAAAACGGTGAGAACCCAAAACCTGAGTCTACAGTATTTGCAATATTGTGTTCTGTCATTCCTGATTCCTGAGGCGAGCTGTTGCCGACCGATCGATCGATAATGCTTCCCTGTTCACTACCTGTTTCACTGTCTACACCATTATTTGCCGCCCACTCGATTTCCCTATCCACAGTTACCAAATTACTACTTTGAATGTTAATTCATTACACGTTGGTGCTAACACACTGCTTTCGTCTTCACTGTCATTTCTCAGTTTACTTTGGAGCGGAGTATTACGTTTTTCACACGCCATTATTGTCACAATGTTTCACACGACAACACAGAAAAGCACAATTTGAAGAGCAACATAAGAAAACACATTAACATAGTATTGAAAATAATATCTCGTTAACTGCAAGCGCAGCTGCGAAATACTTGGTGCAAATCTACATGCAACCCACAACTGTTTTACTGTACAAGACTGAAAACTACAACTACAAAGGAAATTCTCTCTAGAATTACGCGCTAGCAATAAACAAAGGCTGCACTAATTGCACAAACTACAAGAAAAAATCAGAAGATTCCAGTGAGGTATTCTGGCAGGGTCGCCATATGAAACGTCCCCTTTTAACAATTATACATGACTGTCCTTAAACTGCCACACAATATTTTTAGCGCAACGCAATCTGACTTTCAAAAATCCCTACAAAAGAATGGCCCTGACTAGCATTAACCTATACCTTTCGTGAATCACTTACCTCACAAAAATCCTCGTTACATGAACTACTGCAATACAGTGAGCGCCACTACTGCCAGCTAAATAAAAAATTCTAACTATTGAAGGCACTAACTACTGATAGGCATAGTTAGCAAATGAAAGATTTTAATAGAGAACAAAAAATGTATTTGCCTTATTAGTCATAATATACATAGCAGCTCATGACATCCAGTCTTACAAATTTCAAAACTCCGCCATTTCTCTCCCCACATCCACCACTGCTGGCGGCTCACCTCCAACTGCGCAACGCTATGCACTGTTAACAGCCAACTGCTCAACGCTACAATAGCAAATTCCAATAATGCCACCCAGCCACAAACTGCACACAGCACAGCCAGTGATTTTCATACAGAGCGCTACGTGACGGTGGCGTTACCAATATAAGAACCTAAACAGCCTACTTACATGTTGACCGGAGAAAAGCGTTTGACAATGTAAAACGGTGCAAGATGTTCGTAATTCTGAAAAAAAATAAGGATTCGCTATATAGAAAGACGGGTAATATACAATATTTACAAGAACCGAGAAGGAATAATAAGGATGGACGATCAAGAATGAAGTGCTCTGATTAAAAAATTGTAAGACAAGAATGTAGACTTTGGGCCCTACTGTTCAATTTGTTCATCGACGAAACAGTGATGGAAATAAAAGTAAAGATCAGGAGTGGAATTAAAATTCAAGGCGGAAGGATATCAATGATACGATTCGCTGATGACAGTGCTATACTGAGTGAAAGGGAAGACGTATTACTTGATCTGCTGTACGGAATAAACAGTCTAATGAGCACAGAATATGGACTGAGAGTAAATCGAAGAATGACGAAAGTAATGAGAAATGAGAACAGTGAGAAACTTAACTTCAGGATTGATAGTCACGAACTAGATGAAGTTAAGGAATTCTACTACCTATGCAGCCAGCGGAGCGAGGAGAACATCAAAAGAAGACTAGCGCTAGCAAAAAGGGCATTCCTGGCCAAGACAAGTGTAATAGTATCGAACATAGGCCTTAATTTGAGGAAGAAATTTCTGAGAATGAACGTTTGGCGTACAGCATTGTATGCTAGTGAAGCATGGACAGTGGGAAAACCGGAACAGGAGAGAATGGAAGTATTTGATTTGTGGTGCTATAGACAAATATTGAAAATTAGGTGGACTGATAAGGTAAGGAATGAGGAGGTTCTATGTAGAGTCAGAGAGGAAAGGAATAAGTGAAATACACTGACAAAGAGAAGGGAGAGAACGATAGGACATCTGTTACGACATCAGGGAATGACTTTCGTGGTATTAGAGGGAGCTGTAGAGGGCAAAAACTGTAGAGGATGATAGAGATTGCTATACATCCGGCATATGGTTGACGACGTAAATTGGAAATGAGATGAAGAAGTTGCCACGTGAAAGGAATTTATGGCGGGCCGCATCAAACCAGTCAGAAGACTAATGACCCCCACCCCCCACCCCGAAGAAAAAAAAAAGAATTGGACGTCCGATTTGAGAACAAGTAACAGACTACCTGTACAATTTGTAGTATCTCCCAGCGCAGGTCATTGACTAACAGCAACCGGACTGGGAAATTATCGTCCCATGTGTAGGCTACCGTTAACTAGACAACATAATCGGTTGAGTAAGCACTGGCGCAGTGACTGGGAAACATGGTCTATGGATGAATGATGTCTCATGTTCATCGATGAATAGCGTTTCCGCACTACTCCAGACGATCATCGTCGGCGAGTATGTTGGCGACCTAGGAACAGGTCCGGCTCTTCCGACGATTAGATCGGAGAGTGTGCATATACTGCCAAGTTCTCTGTAACTTCTTGATTCGATAATAACTGTAACGATATCAGGTACCCTCTCAGCCCGTTTAGTTTCATTTCGTTTCCTCGTCCTCTTCTCCAACAAGCTTAACGTTTCATTTGGCAGGTAGTGTATATTTACAAAGGTGCCCCTAATGTCTAACGAGTTCTTACAGGTATCTGTAATTTATTTATGCCTGTAGGTGTTCATTTTGGTTTTTGGTAGGTTCAATTTATACATGTTTCCAATGAGCTGTAGATAATGAAGTGCCTATCATGGAAATAAAGTGTATTGGGATCGTCCACATGTAATATACACGCAAAAAGCAACGACGTGCCACGAAGGAATTATCCGAATGGGACGGAAACCGACAGATGTGACGTGCATGTGCGGTCAAACAAATGATTACAATTTTAGAGAAATTGGATCATTTGTTCAAGACAAACAGCGTCACTAAATGAGCCAGCCAATAACACTTAGGTCCAGCTCTGGGTCTTACGCTAGCAGTTGTTCGGCTTGGCATTGATTGATAGAACTGTTGAATGTCCTTCTGAGGCATATCGTGCCCAATGGCACCCCAGATCATGACTCCTGGTTCCTGGGCCGTATGGCGAGCGAAATTCCTGCGTTGAAATGAGACTCCAGGCCGTAAACACGTCTGGAGACGCCCTGGACAGCGGTGAGATACCAATCAGATTGTCGCTCGTTGAATGGCCCGACCACCAGGGGTGATGGTCTGGGGGGCCATTTGTTTTCATGGCAGGATCCCGTCGGTTGTCATCCTCGGCATACTTATAGCGTGGCGGTACGTCGACGATATTCTACGATAACTTTGTTGCACTTTATGGCAAACCATCCTGAGCTTACATTTCAGCAAGATAATGTCCGCTCGTACGCGCTGAGAGTTTTTACTGCCTGTTTCGTTGTTGCCAAACCATACCTTGGCCAACAAGGTTGTCGGATCTCTCCAGAAGGAGAATATTTGGAGCATTATAGACAGGGCATTCCAAACACTTCAGGATTTTGAGGATCTAACACATTTATTGGATAGAATTTGGCACGGTATCTCTCAGGAGGACACCAAGCAACTCTATGAATCAATGCAAATAGAATAATTGCTTCCGTAAGGGCCATAGGTTGACCAACCCGTTACTGAGTAGCTCAATTTGAGAAGCTACTTCTCTTAAATGAATCATCCTATTTTTCTGAAACTGTAATCATTTTTTGTCTCTACATGCTCATCACACCCTGATACCTACCGTTTCCGTTCAACCAGGACAGTTCCTTTGTCGTTATTTTCGCCTTACCTTTATCTACATGTGAGAAAATATCTTGGAGGTTGGCCTCCATCTTTTTCTACAGCCCATCTGGAATGGCATATGTCGAACATGTGTTTAATGACACACTCTCCGATCGCTTACGTTTCTGTTCCTTGCGCTGAGAGAATGAAAAAGGAATATAATATAGACTGTTGTCCAAAATTGAAGCAACTAACCGCTGTTTTCCCATCCTGTGCCTTAAGTCACGGTATAATCATACCAACAGTCAACAGATGTCCGTACGATCGGGTTGTACACAGAAGATGGCATTCCGGTCAACGGACAACCACGCCAGCGATGACGTCAGTATTTGTCGGAGAGTCTCATATCCACAATCACTGTGTACACCAACACAAGACGGTTCAGTATGGCACAGAAAGACGCCTGCCACACACTGCCGTGGAGAGCCATATGAAGAGTGGGAGCAGGACAGTCACAAACTGATGTGGCCCGATGGCTTAAAGTGAATAGTTCTGATGTTCCTTGGTTGCGGCGACAGTTTATAGAGACCGAAACTGTATACCAAAGACCAGGGTAGGGCCAACCACGTATGACATCAGGAAGAGAAGACTGTTATTGGGCTGTAAGGGCACAACGGTACCGCCTTTGTACTGCACAGCAGCTGGCATCTGACCTCGCAGCATCCACTGGACGTGTTGTGTCGAGGTAAACTGTGTGCACGAGAGTGGCCTATGACAGAGTGGCCTTTATTATCGGAGATTTGCTGTGTGTGTGTTAATCCGACGCATCGTCACAGAAGGGAACATCTAGAGTGGAGTCGTGAACATGCCGCCTGGACGGTCGAACAGTGGGCCAATAATCTTTTCTCAGATGAATCCCAAATCGGTCCGGAGAGTAAGTCTCGAGGGATTCGCATCTGAAGGGAACGTGGAACACTATTTCAGTACCCAAACTTTGTAGAAGGAGACCGATATCGAGGAGGGTCCCTAATGGCGTGCGCAGGGATTATGTTGACCACTCGAAAAGCTCTTCATGAAATTGTGTGGGTGAATAGACAAAGTTTAACCGTTGTCACGTATCGTGAGGGTTCTTGTGTCTCATGTGTGGTTGTTGCGAGGTGCTGTGGGTACAGACTTCATACTGATGGACAACAATGCTTGACCTCACAGAACATGGGTGGTCGATGTTCTCTTGTAAACAATAAATTGCACGCATGGCGAGGCCTGCTCCCTCTTCCTATTTGAATCCCATATAATATGTCAGGGATAAACCAAAAAGACGAGCTGCATAACGTCAGTATCCACCAACCACTCCCCGAGTCTTGCGAACAGCTCTGCAGGAAGAATTGGCGTTAATTTCTCAACATGAGATTGATGACATCAGACATAGCACGCCCCGTCGTTTTCAGGCCTGTATTGCTGCAAGAGGTGGTCATTGTCCATGTTGTTGTTGTTGTGGTCTTCAGTACTGAGACTGGCTTGATGCAGTTCTCCATGCTACTCTATCCTGAGCAAGCTGCTTCATCTCTCAGTACGTACTGCAGCCTACATCCTTCTGAATCTGCTTAGTGTATTCATCTCTCGGTCTCCCTCTACGAGTTATACCCTCCACGCTGCCCTCCAATACTAAATTGGTGATCCCCTAACGCCCCAGAACATGTCCTACCAACCGGTCCCTTCTTCTTGTCAAGTTGTGCCACAAACTTCTCTTCTCCCCAATTCTATTCAATACCTGCTCATTAGTTATGTGATCTACCCATCTAATCTTCAGCATTCTTCTGTAGCACACATTTCGAAAGCTTCAATTCGCTTCTTGTCCAAACTATTTATCGTCCATGTTTCACTTCCATACATGGCTACACTGCATACAAATACTTTCAGAAACGACTTCCTGACACTTAAATCTGTACTCGATGTTAACAAATGTCTCTTCTTCAGAAACGCTTTCCTTGCCATTGCCAGTCTACATTTTATATCCTCTCTACTTCGACCGTAATCAGTTATTTTGCTCCCCAAATAGCAAAACTCCTTTACTACTTTAAGTGTCTCATTTCATAATCTAATTCCCTCAGCATCACCCGACTTAATTCGACTACATTCCATTATCCTCGTGTTGCTTTTGCTCTTGTTCGTCTTATATCCTCCTTTCAAGACACTGTCCATTCTGTTCAACTGCTCTTCCAAGTCCTTTGCTGTCCCTGACTGAATTCCAATGTAATCGGCGAACCTCAAAGTTTTTATTTCTTCTCCATGGATTTTAATACCTACTCCAAATTTGTCTTTTGTTTCCCTTACTGCTTGCTCAATATACAGATTGAATAACATCGGGGAGAGGCTACAACCCTGTCTCACTCCGTTCCCAACCACTGATTCCCTTTCATGCCCCTCGACTCTTACAAATACCATCTGGTTTATGTACAAATTGTAAATAGCCTTTCGCTGTAGTTGGCATATTATCACTTGTCGGAAAGACTGTGTGTGCAAATACATTAAGTTGGAAAAAAAACGAGGTACATTTCTGTCTACCGTTACGTATGATGGAATTGCTTACCTTCTGTATTCCTTAAATTTTTTCTATGTTACTATCACCTGTTTATGCCTGTGTTGTGGCAAAATAAACGCAGCGTTCCAAAATTCCGGTTTGTTGGTTTAATTTTGGACACCAGTGTACTTTCACAGTAGTTATTCAACAGATGCGTATGGCTCCATAACTTGTGTAGAGATTAGATTAGTACTTGTTCCATAGATCATGGAGACGACACTTCGTAATGATGTGGAACGTGTCAAGTTAAAAAAAAGGTGTCTATACAAGAGATTACTGAAACGTCCCCTTAGAAAAATTAATGAATGATTGTGCTGATAAACATCTTACGTTATATGATTTTCAAACAGCTGAGCAAAACTGAAGGTACTCAGACATTTCTCTCTTTACTTATTCTGATCAACACTAAACTGACACACAATATTTTTAGCGCGACTAACAGTAACCTATACCTTTCATGAATCACTTACCTCACAAAAATCTTCGTTACTCGAACTACTGCAATTCAGCGAGCGCCACTACAGCCAGCTATATGAAAGGTTCTAACTACTGAAGGCGCTAACTACTGATAGGCATAGTTAGCAAATGAAAGATTTTGATAGAGAACAAACAATGTAATTACCTTAATAATGTTCCAAAGTCATATATATATATATATATATATATATATATATATCAGTTCATGATATCCAGTATTACAAATTTACTCTTTCTGATGGAGACACTTCCAGATCGTCCGCTCTAAAAATTCTGCCATCTCTCACCCCACATCCACCATTGCTGGCGGCTCACCTCCAACTGTGCAACGCTACGCGCTGTTCACAGCCAGCTGCCCACCACTACAATGGCGAGTATTACAACAATGCAAAGCAGCCACAGACTGCACACAGCACATTCAGTGATTTTCATATAGAGCGCTACGTGGCGTTACCAATACCAAAACCTAAACAGCATACTTACATTACATTAGACAAAATATTACATGACACTCAATATTTATAGAAGTTGGGAAATTACCCACTTACTATATCCAAAAATTCATCTAATTAGTAGAAAGAGTTGCCATTAAGAAATTCTTCTAATTTCCTTTTAAATACTATATGGCTATCTGTCAGACTTTTGATGCTATTAGGTAAGTGACCAAATACTTTTGTGGCAGCATAATTTAGCCCCTTCTGATCCAAAGTTAGATTTAACCTTGAGTAGTGAAGATCATCCTTTCTCCTAGTGTTTGTAGCCATGTACACTGCTATTACTGTTGAATTCGTTCGGATTGTTAATAACGAATTTCATAAGTGAATATATATATATATATATATATATATATATATATATATATATATATATATATATTGTGAGGCAACAGTGAAGATCTCTAGCTCTTTAAATAAGTGTGTGCAGGATGATCTTGGATGAGCTCTGGCAATTATTCTGATTATACTCTTCTGTGCAATGAACACTCTTTTACTCAATGATGAGTTACCCCAGAATATGATGCCATACTAAATCAGAGAATGAAAATAGGCATGGTAAGCTAATTTACTGAGATGTATAACGCCAGAAGTTGCAATGACCCTAATAGCTAAGTAGCTGAACACGAACGTTTCAGCAGATCTTCAGTGTGTTTTTTCAGTTCAACCCCTCATCAGCGCATAAACCTAGAAATTTTGAATATTCTACCTTAGCTTTCTGATGGAAGTCTATATTTATTAATGGGGTCGTTCCATTTACTGTGTGGAACTGTATATACTGTGTTTTGTCAAAGTTTAATGAGAGCCCATTTGCAGAGAACCACTTAATGATTTTCTGAAAAACATCGTTTACAATTTCACCAGTTAATTCTTGTCTGTCGGGTGTGATAGCTATACTTGTATCATCGGCAAAAAGTACCAGCTCTGCATCTTCGTGAATATAGAATGGCAAGTCATTAATATATATTAAGAACAGCAGAGGACCCAAGACCGAACCTTGCGGCACCCCATTCTTGATTGTTCACCAGTTTGAGAAATCACCAAATTTTTGCATATTATGTGAACTGTTTATTTCAACTTTCTGGACTCTTCCAGTTAGGTATGATTTAAACCATTTGAGCACTGTCCCATTCATACCACAGTACTTGAGCTTATCTAGAAGTACCTTTCAGCAGTAATGTAATTTTATAACCTCGACGATGATATTACATTCTGCCACGTCACTGATATCGTTCGAATCACGAGTACGTATATCGTGGACGCCCGAAAGAGCAGACGAGACGAATTGTTAACCACGTCTAAGAAAAGTGCTCACCTGCTATACTTTATGGCTTGATAATGACACAGACCTCGTTCATTATAGCTTAGGTGTAGTACGAAATCAGTTCCACAAATAATGGCGATAGATTGACCTTAGGTGGAGATGGTTATCGACAAAATTGCCAAATTACGGCGGTCCACCCCTGAGACGAGCGCATCGATAGCGGTGCTACGTTTTGCGCAGGAAGAAGCGGCTGAGAGTTAATTGCGGGCAGCTCCCGGCTATGCAGAGCCGTAGGTGCGCCGTGGCGACCTCGACCGTCGGCAACCAGTCCAGCCGAGGATGATCCGCTCCGGTGGCGGGCGACCTCGCACTAGAAGACACGCCTCAAGGCCGTTCCGGAGACCGCGATAAAGAGAGCACGGCGCGGCGTGCCGCTCCCATCTAGCGCCACGGGCATTAGCGCCGTGACGGCGAAAATAAAGGAAGGCGGCTGCCAGAGGTGGTCTTCATCCCAGCGGGATTGGCGGGCCGGGAGCCAGAGATGATAAAATCGCCAAGGCCGGCAGAAGAAACGAGGGCCACTGGCGGCGAGTAAACAGCGGTACCGTAAATCAGTGCGCGCGGTCCGTAGGCGGTGCGGCTTGCGCTCCTGACAACCTGGAGCAGTTTGGTATTCTGGTGAGAGTGAGACCGAACGATACAAAAGCGTCATGGTGTTTTTTATGGGCCTCGCGATAATTTCCAACATTTTTCCTACTCCAAGGAAATAATTCCATCTTTCCAAGTCGCAGCCAATGGTCTCATTCAACCACTCGGGGTATAAACGAGTCGTCATTGGATATACGTAATGTGAACCGTCTTCTAGGATATGATGTTAGGTCCGACAGTATTGCGTCAATGTACGTTATCAGAACCAACTCAGTATAAATGCCACACGTATGCTGAAACCACAATGGTACAAATGGCTGTGAGCACTATGGGACTTAACTTCTGAGGTCATCAGTCCCTTAGAATTTAGAACTACTTAAACCTAACTAACCTAAGGACATCACACACATCCATGCCCGAGGCAGGATTCGAACCTGCGACCGTAGCGGTCGCGCGGTTCCAGACTGTAGCGCCTGGAACAGCTCGGCCACCCCGGCCGGCTGCTGAAAACATTTCTACGGAATGTTTTCAGCATACATGTGGCATTTATACTGAGTTGGTTCTGATAACGTACATTGACGCAATATTGTCGCACCTAATATCACTTAGAGAATATCACTGAGAGAAGACTTAGAGAAAGCTTTTGACGATTTAGACTGGAATATTCTCTTTCAAATTCTAAAGGTGCAGGGGTAAAATATAGGGAGCGAAAGGCTATTTACAATTTTTACAGAAACCGGGTGGCAGTTATAATAGTCAAGGGGCACGAAAGGGAAGCAGTGGTTGGGTAGGGAGTGAGACAGGGTTGTAGCCTCTCTCCGATGTTATTCAATCTGTATATTGAGCAATCAGTAAAGGAAACAAAAGAAAAATTCTTCCTTGGAGAAGAAATAAAAACTCTGAGGTTCGCCGATTACATTGGAATTCTGTCAGAGAGAGCAAAGGACTTGGAAGTGCAGTTGAACGGAATCGACAGCGGGTTGAAAGGAGGACATAAGATGAACGTCAACAAAAGCAAAACGAGGATAATGGAATGTAGTTGAATTAAGTCGGGTGGTGCTGAGGGAATTAGATTAGGAAATGAGACACTTAAAGTGGGAAAATAGTTTTGCTATTGATAACGTACATTGACGCAATAATGTCGCACCTAATATCACTTAGAGAATATCACTGAGAAAAGACTTAGAGAAAGCTTTTGACGATTTAGACTGGAATATTCTCTTTCAAATTCTAAAGGTGCAGGGGTAAAATATAGGGAGCGAAAGGCTATTTACAATTTTTACAGAAACCAGGTGGCAGTTATAATAGTCAAGGGGCACGAAAGGGAAGCAGTGGTTGGGAAGGGAGTGAGACAGGGTTGTAGCCTCTCTCCGATGTTATTCAATCTGTATATTGAGCAAGCAGTAAAGGAAACAAAAGAAAAATTCTTCCTTGGAGAAGAAATAAAAACTCTGAGCTTCGCCGATTACATTGGAATTCTGTCAGAGACAGCAAAGGACTTGGAAGTGCAGTTGAACGGATGGACAGCGTGTTGAAAGGAGGACATAAGATGAACGTCAACAAAAGCAAAACGAGGATAATGGAATGTAGTTGAATTAAGTCGGGTGGTGCTGAGGGAATTACACTCCTGGAAATTGAAATAAGAACACCGTGAATTCATTGTCCCAGGAAGGGGAAACTTTATTGACACATTCCTGGGGTCAGATAAATCACATGATCACACTGACAGAAAAACAGGCACATAGACACAGGCAACAGAGCATGCACAATGTCGGCACTAGTACAGTGTATATCCACCTTTCGCAGCAATGCAGGCTGCTATTCTCCCATGGAGACGATCGTAGAGATGCTGGATGTAGTCCTGTGGAACGGCTTGCCATGCCATTTCCACCTGGCGCCTCAGTTGGACCAGCGTTCGTGCTGGACGTGCAGACCGCGTGAGACGACGCTTCATCCAGTCCCAAATATGCTCAATGGGGGACAGATCCGGAGATCTTGCTGGCCAGGGTAGTTGACTTACACCTTCTAGAGCACGTTGGGTGGCACGGGATACATGCGGACGTGCATTGTCCTGTTGGAACAGCAAGTTCCCTTGCCGGTCTAGGAATGGTAGAACGATGGGTTCGATGACGGTTTGGATGTACCGTGCACTATTCAGTGTCCACTCGACGATCACCAGTGGTGTACGGCCAGTGTAGGAGATCGCTCCCCACACCATGATGCCGGGTGTTGGCCCTGTGTGCCTCGGTCGTATGCAGTCCTGATTGTGGCGCTCACCTGCACGGCGCCAAACACGCATACGACCATCATTGGCACCAAGGCAGAAGCGACTCTCATCTCTGAAGACGACACGTCTCCATTCGTCCCTCCATTCACGCCTGTCGCGACACCACTGGAGGCGGGCTGCACGATGTTGGGGCGTGAGCGGAAGACGGCCTAACGGTGTGCGGGACCGTAGCCCAGCTTCATGGAGACGGTTGCGAATGGTCCTCGCCGATACCCCAGGAGCAACAGTGTCCCTAATTTGCTGGGAAGTGGCGGTGCGGTCCCCTACGGCACTGCGTAGGATCCTACGGTCTTGGCGTGCATCCGTGCGTCGCTGCGGTCCGGTCCCAGGTCGACGGGCACGTGCACCTTCCGCCGACCACTGGCGACAACATCGATGTACTGTGGAGACCTCACGCCCCACGTGTTGAGCAATTCGGCGGTACGTCCACCCGGCCTCCCGCATGCCCACTATACGCCCTCGCTCAAAGTCCGTCAACTGCACATACGGTTCACGTCCACGCTGTCGCGGCATGCTACCAGTGTTAAAGACTGCGATGGAGCTCCGTATGCCACGGCAAACTGGCTGACACTGACGGCGGCGGTGCACAAATGCTGAGCAGCTAGCGCCATTCGACGGCCAACACCGCGGTTCCTGGTGTGTCCGCTGTGCCGTGCGTGTGATCATTGCTTGTACAGCCCTCTCGCAGTGTCCGGAGCAAGTATGGTGGGTCTGACACACCGGTGTCAATGTGTTCTTTTTTCCATTTCCAGGAGTGTAGATTTGGAAATGAGACACTTAAAGTAGGAAAAGAGTTTTGCTATTAGGGGAGCAAAATAACTGATGACGGTCGAAGAAGAGTGGATATAAAATGTTGACTGGCAATGGCAAGGAAATCGTTTCTGAAGAAGAGAAATTTGTTAACATTGAGTATAGATTTAAGTGTCAGGAAGTCGTTTCTGAAAGTATTTGTATGGAGTATAGCCATGTATGGGAATGAAACATGGACGACAAATAGTTTGGACAAGAAGAGAATAGCAACTATCGAAATGTGGTGCTACAGACGAATGCTCAAGATTAGAAGGGTAGATCACATAACTAATGAGGAGGTATTGAATAGAATTGGGGAGCAGAGGAATTTGTGGCACAACTTGACAAGAAGAAGGGACTAGTTGGTAGGACATGTTCTGAGGCATCAGGGAATCACAAATTTAGCATTGGAGGGCAGCGTGAAGCGCGAAAATCGTAGAGGGAGACCAAGAGATGAATATACTAAGGCGATTGAAAAGGATGTAGATTGGAGTAAGTACTGGGAGATGAAGAAGCTTGCACAGGATACAGTAGCACGGAGAGCTGCATCAAACCAGTCTCAGGACTGAAGATCACAACAACAACAAACAACAACAAGCTGAATACCTTCAATTATGAAGAGTTTTCCTATTATTTAAACTATAGACACTATAAATAAAGCTGCAACAATGAAACTTGGTGCACTGTCAGTCCATCTCTGGATATTCATCCCGTAATGCGACACTTTCATCCCAATTATGAACGTCTTCGTCTAGGCCACCAGCATGCATTAACATTGCACAGGAAACGTTCCACCTCGAAAATTACCTGATCATCATTCTGGACATGTGTGCCACGCAATATTTTCTTCATCCGAGCGAAGAAAAATGAAAAACTCGGTTACATGAAGGAACACTGCATCGTTCTCCGAAACAAAGGCATTGCCATATCGTATTTATTCACCTACGTGGTTAGCACACTGGACTCGCATTCGGGAGGACGACGGTTCAATCCCGCGTCCGACCATCCTCATTTAGGTTTTCCGTGATTTCCCTAAATCGCTCCAGGCAAATGCCGGGATGGTTCCTCTGAAAGGGCACGGCCGACATCCTTCCCCTTTCTTCCCCAATCCGATGAGACCGATGACCTCGATGTTTGGTCTCTTCCTCCAAACAACCCAACAGTTCACCTATGGTTCCATACGTCGTCCACTGTCCATTAGGATACATGTGATGCAAACCATCCCAATTCCTACTAAGGTACATGACTGGACGTGCAGTCCTGCATGATGAAGCAAATGATATGCCTCTCCTCTGAGGCGCTAGACGTGTGGAGCCACTTGCCTCCGACATATAGATGAAAATGGCCCTCGTGAACCCAACGATTCATTATTTGCATAACAGTCGTTGAACCACAACCAACACGAGCAGCAATATTGGTAACCAATAACATACAGTCTCGATAGGCCCCTGTCCTGCCACAGTTGAACTCCTACACATACTGGTGGACGTTTTCATTTTTTTTTTACGTAAGACAAAAGGCTATCTTCTCACAAACAAACAAACAATATTCAAATGTGATTTCTGGATAATAAACAAGTTACGTAATTTTCCTTGATCTACGTCATACTCCGCAAGCAACCTAACGGTGTGTGTGGGAGGGTAGTTCTGGAACGACTAGCTAATCTCTCCTTCCCTGTTCCACTCGCGAAGGCAAATGGGATGAATGACTGTCGGAAAGCCTTTGTATTTGTTCGAATTCCTCGAATCTTCTCGTCGTGGTCATTTCTTGAAAGAATATGCAGAATGGGGACGGCTAGACTTGCCTTCGGCCTGTGTGGCTGCACTGAAACCGTAATGTTTCGTAACACATTTATGTGGTTTCCTTCATGTCAATTTAAGTTGCTGCATGCATCCTTCAAGACGCAGTTTTAATGGAAAGCTGCGTGGTGCACTTGTGAACAGTCTCTACTTTGCGTACTAAATTGATTTCCTTTACGGGGATACCATTTAAAACTTACAGTAGGACTACTATTATAATAATCTGTTTAGAATATAAGCATATTCGCAGTTCGGAATTAAAAATATTCTCGTTAGCCGACTCTACTCAGGTGCGGGTTAAACGTAGCTGTGGATCCACTCATGGCAGATCCGTAGCAGCAGTTTTACCTTTGTTTACAAAAGCGCCTGTCAGTAAAACACGCGCGGCTCTCGACATGACAAAGGAGCGACTATAGACGCCACTCGTGCTGATTACGGCCGCACCTCTTACCGGGAACCCACGAAGGCTGCCGCCCGCGACACATCCTGTTGGCTGCTCTGGCTTAACAGACGACGCCCACACGGTAGCTGCGTCCGTCGTGCCTTCAATCCAGGGCCTTACATAGTAATGCCACTGCACAAAATATTAGTCACCCACTTAAAAGAGAACACTTGCTGGCTTTGGGGCGCTGTAGGTGATTCGTGTTAGGCGGGTTATTACCATTCGCCGCTGAAATGGATCATGGAACTGATAAGGTGTATGTGCCAGTTGCTTGTATGGAGAATACTTTGTGTCTTTTTGAAATTGCAAGTGAGAACATTCGCAGAATACCAGTCAATGATAATTTTTGATACTTTTAGGAACATTGGTTACCATATCTTCTGTTACTGTTGAAACGTGCCCTTTGAACAATTATACAGGACTGTGCTTAAACTGACACACAATTATTTTTAGCGCAACGCAATCTGACTTTCAAAAATCCCTACAAAAGAATGGCCCTGACTAACATTAACCTATACCTTTCACAGATCACTTACCTCACCAAAAATCTTCGTTACTCGAACTACTGCAATACAGCGAGCGCCACTACTGCCAGCTAAATAAAAGATTCAAACTACGGAAGGCACTAGCTACTGATAGGCATAGTTAGCAAATGAAAGATTTTGATAGAGAACAAACAATGTATTTACCTTAATAGTCATAATATATATAGCAGTTCATGACATCCAGTCTTACAAATTTCAAAACTCCGCCATCTCTCTCCCCACATCCACCACTGCTGGCGGCTCACCTCCAACTGCGCAACGCTACGCGCTGTTAACATCCAGCTGCCCAACACTACAATGGCAGACAACAATAAAAACTAGCCACAGACTCCACACAGCACAGCTAGTGATTTTCATACAGAGCGCTACATAACGTTGCCAATAAGAAAACATAAACAGCCTACTTACATAGCCCCCATGCTCCCCACAAAAAATTTTACAAATTGTTTTGGGCAGTGGCCAATAATGATTTGATAAAATTTTTCATAATTACAATAACAAAGATATCAAATGCACACACTTATTCATACAATGTTGGTAAAAAGCTAAAATTTTCTCACAGTCCATAAAGACAGTCCTGATTATTCATCACAGTAAAATTGCAGTGTTTTTCTCAAAGTCTGAGCAGTAAAAGAAAATGCACACGGAAGTAGTGGATTTCCATGCAGTCTTGAAGAAGTAGTGTTGTCCTTCCAATGGAAAGACAGTGCTGACTGTCCACATGCAGACAAGTAATTAGCCACAACAGAGCAAACCCACAACAGAGTCATTCGAAGTTTCGAAGACTATTGGTAGGTAGGTCATCACAGAGCAGACCCACTGTAGTCCTGGTAGAGATTATGGTATTGGTGGGCCACCAGAGGTGCAGACCCACTGCAGTCCTTGTAGAAATAATGGTACTGGTGAGGCAGCAAAGGTGTAGACCCACTGTAGTCCTTGTAGAAATAATGGTATTAATGGGTCATCAAAGATGCAGACCCACTGTAGTCCATGCAGAGACGGCCAGCAGCCATCTGTTGCGACTGTGCAGGTGCAAAATCACCATCGAAGAGTCTTGCAGAGAATATAGCAAGTCTATAAACCACCACTTCTCCACTCACAAAAAATTTGTTTGAAATGTCCTTAGAACCAGCAATGCTGTTATCCACTCCCTTGCTGAATTATTAACACACGTGCAAACACTTACAGTCCCTACTTCTCACATATTGTCCATATACTATGACCAACAGAAACGTGTGCAGTGAAATGTAACTTACAGGTTACTTAATTTGATGAACTGGTGTCAATTACAATTTTATAACATGAGAATACAATTACAAAGGTACAAAGTACATCATTAAAGAACATAAGAATACAGATAACATTTGTAGTAAAACAGGCTTTACAAAAGAACAGAAATAGACATATACATCAGTGTTACAGGAATTATGACATAAGTAAATATATGAAAGGTCAGAATAACTTTTGAAACATCAACTTCACACATGACCATTAAAGCAAAAAATGGTTCAAATGGCTCTGAGCACTATGGGACTCAACTGCTGTGGTCATAAGTCCCCTAGAACTTAGAACTACTTAAACCTAACTAACCTAAGGACAGCACACAACACCCAGCCATCACGAGGCAGAGAAAATCCCTGACCCCGCCGGGAATCGAACACGGGAACCTGGGCGTGGGATGCGAGAACGCTACCGCACGACCACGAGATGCAGGCTTAAAACAAAACAGAATAAATAATGTCTAAACATCTTTACGTAGTAAATAACATATTATTAATGCCAATTATATTTGAGGATAACAGTATTCCTCATCATAGTGAATGTAGCTTAGTATTAGAAGAGAAAAAATTCTATGAAACAGTACACAGAGACAGGAAGAAAACAAATACACAAGGGTACACAAACACATAGGGGGATAACACAATGGAAAGGACAGGGTTCGTTTTCAGTGTAACATTTGGCACTGCACTATTTTACGAACAAAACCTTTTTTGTTCTTGGAGATCTCCCTTCGTTCATCATTATTCCCAAAAAGTCCTATCTATACCTCTTTTCTGTATTCTAACCATATTTTTTCAAAATAATTATGGCTCATTGTACAGTACTCATTTTTGCCCAAATCGTTTTCATATAACTTCTCAATGCATTTCTTCCAATTTATCACAACTCGTTCTCACATATAGCCTACCCCATCTTAAGCTAACTTAATTCCACTGAGCTCAGATGCTAAACTAAGGGACAAGGCAATGCAGCAGCACAAAACAATTAACACAAACAGCCATGACAAAATATTCAAATTGGCAAAGCAAGCAGCAATATTACAACCGATATAAGGCAATGAGCAGCAAACAAGAAAAATAAATCAGTAGTAAAACTGGCTTAACAGGGTAATGCAAAGTGAAATTTAGTAGCACTATGCCTGGCAAACAGAATGCAATAACTAATATCTAAACATGACAAAGCTCAAGCAGAAAAAATAGTACACTAAAGACAACAATGCAGATAAGGGAAATGTATATTCACATCTTAATGTCTATGTAATTAAAGTGGTGCACCACAACTTATTCTACAAAAGAAATTACCAAGTACTTAAAGAGAAAATTCTGTATGCAGTTCCTGTGAAATGTATTTGTGCTCCTTCGTTTTTTTTTAAGTACATCATAAAGTGATTATTTACTGGATCTGTAGGCATAAAATATCTATATTAGTACATCTATTAAATTTTATTTTAACCAATGCTGCAGTGCAGCTAGAAACTAGATATTAAGAAAATGAGTAAATATGTACAAAGGAGGGCATGAAACATCATTCATTAGCCATATGGCATTTCATAAGGTAGTAGAAATTCTCTCAATTCTCGTAGAAAGACACTTGTCATAATCAGGTGTGCAGATGTACGAATATTTCCCATCAATTCATAAGCATTTCAGTAAGTAGCACAAGGTACGAGTAATCATGTTTCCAAGCAATGAGTGTGTCATATTTGCGATGCTTTCTACAAAGAAATGTCAATAGCGAGGATAACGGCCTCTTTTTTTCTCCACCTGTGCCTCTGAAAGGCACACACGAATGGCTTTTTTCCAGGCAGGTGGTACAGCTGGGCGTCCTCGACGCATTACGTGACGGTCACTTAACTTTCTTACCGAAATATTTACGACAGCAGTGACAGTATAATATAAAAAATTTCACAGGTCAAGAATTTGCGTTACAAATCTGTAGAAACAAAATCCTATTGATATAACAGTGTCCAAAAAATTTTCGTCGGCGTTGTAATACATTCACCCATTTTAATACATTTCATAACTCTTAAAGTACGATTCTTGGTTTCCAACAACCTTTTTCACAAACCAGAGTCCCTAACCACTACTCATTATTCTTTACCTTATTCGTCGACACTTCTTCAATATTTCATCATAACAGATACGTAGCATACTCAAATAACTCATATAGCATCAGCTTATTGATCATAAACATACCGCAACAGCATAATACACATAGTCATCATAATAATAACATCATAACACCTCAGTTAACTCTCAAAATCGTCGTAGCTTCCTCCAATAATTTCAAAACCCAAAAAGAATTCTCTGCTCACGTCAAAAGTGTCATCTGCCTCAAACGTACTTTAAAAATCGTGATCCCATACCAAATACATCATTCAAAGCTCTCATAGTATCACAATGGTTCCGAAAAAATATGAACAGTTCACAAAGTACAGACAAAATACAATCTCATAAGTATGAAATTATCCAACTGTGTAATTGCGTAAACATGTGTCACTGATGTAGTAAAAAAAAAAAGTTTGTCTCTCAGTTAAATGATCAGATAGCTGTGTAATATATGTGTTAGAGAAATATGGTACCGAAGTGTAAAGTTGTATAAGCAAATACCATATTAGCTAGGGCTCCATGTGCTTGCCAAACACATGGTACACAAAGTAAGCGTGTACCCCCCTGAGGATTAATGTAATTATACCCTCAGGTGTTACAGATTACAGCAATGGAATGAAATGTATCACGGAAAACCTTTGTATCATTGTACTTCAAATATCTTTAAAAATAACCGATTTAAGTGCAAAATTAATCACTCAACTACGTGTCCTGTAGCGCTAAATTTGCGTCTTGCTGTAAGATAATCTCTGTGGAAGTGTCGTAGTTATTGTCCTCCGAAAGCTAAGTTCTGCAGAAGCCAATGTACTTACCTCATGATAAACGAAAGTGAAATGCTTTGTGTATAGATATCTTAGTTATTACGCTTATTGCCGTGATGAAGAAAGTACTGTGCTGTAACGTATTGTTGTGCTACGGAAAAGGCTGTCTCATTGTAGCTATACCACAAAAGTTACTACTAAATCATGTTTTACTTTCCAGAAGAATTCAGAAAAACTGTGCTGATATAAAACAGATACACCGCTAAAGCAACATCATAAATTGTCACTCATTAGTAGCGTCGTGATAAAAACTTGTAGCTGTCACATAAACCAACCGCTGTGTCATCCGGTATCTCACAGAAAGTACTTCAAATCCAGAATGTATTTTGAAGTAAACCAAAATGTTGCATTAATATCTCATTAGCAGTACTGGTAAATGTTGTAAGTATGTGAGCCTTATAGTCGTTACGTAATCGTGCAACTAACAAGCAAGAATGTACACACACAATAACACTGTGTCGTCTGTTCACTATAACAATGCATTCGTAATTTCTGTTTAAAAATGTTCCCTAGGTTCTAGACTGGATAGTTAACTTCAAAACATTGTTGCATGTTAACAGTTACTCAGTGTGACAAATTGTACTAGTAGCGTGAAGTGAAAAGTTTAATGGCAAAGACAAAGTTAAAAAACAGATTATCTTTCAATAAACGGTTTTACATGTGAAATGTGGTGTAAACCTTTACTCTTCCTAGTATGCAGAGTTTCAACTTCAACGCAGTTGTCATGTGGTATCTGTCGGTAAGGAATGCTAAAATTTTTCTCGAGGTTAGCGTCTACATTATTTTTCTCGGAACCAGCCGGCACACGAGTCTGCCTGTGGTGTGAGTCATTGACTGTCTCTTTGTTGCCGCGCGTCGTTATTGGGATTTGGTGGTCTAACTTCTACGAATTCATCTTGTCGAGAGGGCCCTGCCCCGTTTGAAACCCGCCAGTTCTGATTAAAGTCTGGTCTGTTATTGCGATTATATCGTCTGTCGTCATAACGGTAGATTCTGTAATTTCCTTCTTGTTGGTCACATGGTCTAGAATGTCTCCCTGAATCGTAACTGCGCTCTGAACTGTTGCGTCCGAAGTTATTCTGTCTCCCTTGATAATAATTGTTTTGGTTACCATATTGTCTGTTTCAGTGGTTATCTATGTCATATTCATTACTACGGAAATGCGATCTTTCTCTGTAATTATTACTACTCTGCCAACGGTTGTCATACAGGTGGTGTCTGTTTTGGTCACGATTTGCGTAGAAAGAATAGACTTGTCGTGTACAGTTATTATTTCTTTCATCGCGGAATTGTGACGGATGCGACCTGTAATTGTTGTGTTCCTGTTTTCGCGTTCCGTGATTGTCAGTGCCAATTTCTAATTCTTGTAAGAGTCCCTGAAAAGCTTCAATGTCGTCTTTGCAACGTCCTGCCAAAATAATATGTCGTAAATGTTCAGGCAATTTGATTAAGCAAATGCGGATGAGTTCTGAGGGGCTGTATGGGTTAAACAGGTACTGATTCTTGTGCAACATGTCTTCTAAATATTTGATAAGACTTGAATATTCAGATTGTTCGAAACGTTTCATCATTATGATGCTATGTTTTACTCGGTCTTGTGTAGCTTGAGACCAATACGCTGAGAGGAAGGCGTGATAAAATTCTCCTTCACTGTGACAATCGTGAATGACCGATCGCATTCTTTCAGCTGGTTCCTTCTCTAAATAGCCACACATAAATTCTAATCTGTGCTCTAATGACCAGTTGGGAGGAAAACAATGAGAGAATTGATGGAGCCACGCTTGTGGATGAATGTCGTTGCCAGAATTCTTAAATGTTTTGAATTTACGTGTACTAATAAACAGCTCATAGTCAAAATTATCGTGTCGGCGAGTAGCATATCGGTCATTGTTACGTCGTGTCGGCGGTTCCATCTCAAAATTCGGTGCACCTTTCCAATTTCTTACATAATTTCCGTTATGCCCTGTGTTATTATTTTGTGGCTTTTCCGTATTTCTAAGTCCCTCTTCCCGTGTTGGAGCGCGAATGTCCTCTGAAATATGTAATTTTTGTATTACTTGTGCCAACTGATCTTGTACTTCCCGGATTTCTCTTTTGTACTGTGTATTTATTTGATTTTGATTTTGTTTGAATTTTCTAATTTGTTCATACTCTTCAGTGTCCGTGAAGGCTCAAGGTCTTGTGTCATTCAGATCATCATCTACCTTTGTAGATAAGTTAGTGAACTGATCCGAAAGTTCGGCTACTTTCTCCGATAGTGAACACATTTCCTCAGTGTGTTTTTCTGAACCAAGTTTCGGAGTGTCCATTTGTGTTGAAATCGAATCTACTGTGTCCTTTAAGTTTTCCTGAGTTTTTGCAAATTGCGTAACCGAATCGGTAGATGCAACTGAGTCAATTTTAGCCCACAAGGTCTCATGATTTTCATGAACGATGGTTTGCAGTTCTTTTATGGCTGCTTCGTGATTCTGTAATGCAGTTTCATGCCGCGAAAAAATAGGTTGAAAATGCTCACAAATTTGTGTTTTTACGTCATTACAGGCTTTTTGACATTTCGATTCAATGTTATGTAACTCAGTAGTTAAATCTTCACGTGATTGTTCAAGTGTGATGACTAACTTTTGAATCTTTTGCTGTGTTTGTCTCTGATTTTGTTCCATTGTGTCTAACTGTTGCTGTGTTTGTCTCTGATTTTGTTCCATTGTGTCTAACTGTTGCTGTGTTTGTCTCTGATTTTGTTCAATTTGTTGCATTAATTGCAATAATAATGTATTAGTGTCTCGAATATGTTTCTCTATGCTTTTTGGCAGTGCATTTTCACCGGCAACATTCGCATTTTGAAAAGCAGGAAATGTCTCTTGACTTATTTGAGAAAACGGTGAGAACACAAAACCTGAATCTGCAGTATTTGCAAGATTGTGTCCTGTCATTTCGGATTCCTGAGGCGAGCTGTTGCCGACCGATCGATCGATAATGCTTCCCTGTTCACTATTTGTTTCACTGTCTACGCCAAAGATTGCCGCCCGCTCTATTTACATATGCACAGTTACCAAATTACTACTTTGAACATTAGTTAATTCATTACACAGTGGCGCGAACACACTGCTTTCATCTTCACTGTCATTTCTCAGTTTACTTTGGAGCCTAGTATTACGTTTTCCACACGCCATTATTGTCACAATATTTCATACGACAACACAGAAAATCACAATTTGAAGAGCAAAATAACAAAACACATTAACATAGCATTGAAAATAGTATCTAGTTAATTGCAATCGCAGCTGCGAAATACTTGGTGCAAATCTACATGCATGCCACAACTGTGTACAAGAATGAAAAACTGCAACTACAAAGGAAATTCTCTCTATAATTACGTGCTAGCAATAAATAAAAGCTACACTATTTACACAAACTACAAGAAAAAATCAGAAGATTCCAGTGAGGTATCCTGGCAGGGTCGCCATATGAAAAGTCTCCTTTGAACAATTATACAGGACTGTGCTTAAACTGACACACAATATTTTTTAGCGCAACGCAATCTGACTTTCAAAAATCCCTACAAAAGAATGGTCCCTAACTAACATTAACCTATACCTTTCACAGATCACTTACCTCACAAAAAATCTTCGTTACTCAAACTACTGCAATACAGCGAGCGCCACTACTGCCAGCTAAATAAAAGATTCAAACTACGGAAGGCACTAACTACTGATAGGCATAGTTAGCAAATGAAAGATTTTAATAGAGAACAAACAATGTATTTACCTTAATAGTCATAATATATACAGCAGTTCATGACATCCAGTCTTACAAATTTCAAAACTCCGCTATCTCTCTCCCCACATCCACCACTGCTGGCGGCTCACCTCCAACTGCGCAACGCTACACGCTGTTAACATCCAGCTGCCCAACACTACAATGGCAGACAACAATGCAAACTAGCCACAGACCGCACACAGGACAGCCAGTGATTTTCATACAGTGCGCTACATAACGTTGCCAATAAGAAAACATAAACAGTCTACTTACACTGTATGTATGCTTGAATTGATTTCAATACTAGCATCATAAAAAAAGAACTGATTCTGTCATATATTAGATGGAAGGTAGTTTACATATATCAGGAAAAATAACAGATCTAAGAGTGACCTTTGGGAACCATATAAATGATTTCTCCCCAGTCATAATAATGTCCCCAGACTGCATTGCCTGAGTCACTAAACACAGTTTTCTGCATTCTTCTGACTAGATATGATATCATCAATTGGTTGGCTGAGCCATCAATTTCCACAATGAAAGGAATGTCTGTGAATGCAACACCATTTCAACCATTCCGCAAACGAACATTGTCAAGGGATGATATACAGGCAATGGAAACTAAGTCACATATGTAGGCTGTAGTAGGTACTATGAGATGAAGAACCTTGCACAGGACAGAGTAGCATGGAGAGCTGCATCAAACCAGTCTCAGGACTGAAGACCACAACAACAACAAAATGTCACAAAAGGTCATTTTTCACTATGGCACGCAATTCTGCACATATTGTATGTCCCAAACGACGCGGAATGTGACTAGTAGCGAAGAGACAGAGAGAGAGAGAGAGAGAGAGAGAGAGAGAGAGAGAGAGAGAGAGAGAGAGAGCACCACCTCACATTGCAGGTGCAAGGATATTGTAAGACGTGTATATTGTCTATTGTCAAATCACAATTTAGCTGCTGCTACGGTCGCAGGTTCGAATCCTGCCTCGGGCATGGATGTGTGTGATGTCCTTAGGTTCGTTAGGTTTAAGTAGTTCTAAGTTCTAGGGGACTGATGACCATAGCAGTTGATTCCCACAGTGCTCAGAGCCATTTGAACCATCTGAATCACAATTTATGAAAGATGTTTATATTTTATTAATAGGATTAAGTAGGAATAATTAATATTTGTCATGTTGGAAATAATTGTGGTAGCAGGGAATGTCTGCACCAAAGTAGTGTTGATATAATTTTAAAAAGGGTGGGGGAAACCGAGTACGGATACATTCTAAGAAAAGACCGCGCATTGATACATTTTGTAATGGTAGCAGGGATTGTCTGCACCAGAAAGCATTGTTGGCAGGAGAGACCGCACTTTAGCGTTCGTAGGAGTCAGTAGTAAGCAAGAAGTGAAGTGAGTCGGTAGCAGGTCTGAAGCGAGAGGTTGAGAGGAGTGGTGTGCCTTCCAGCCACCAGCTATGGTTTACAAGAGATTATAAACGGATGTACAGAGACATCAGCTAACTATTATAATAAGAGGAACTAATATTATTGAATTAATTTTTTTGAGAAACTCAAGACTACTGAAGGTATGTTTGCGCATTGCTAGTTGTAAGATTATTGTAAATAGTAAGTCCCATTTGAACGTTTGTAAAATCATTTCATTAAGAATATAATTAACTTTTGCCAGCAATGTTGCATTTCTAATTATAATCCATCCCAAAAACCAACAATGTAAAACGTTGCAAAATTTTATTGCTGTCAAGAAAAAGTTTAACTATGAATTACGTAACTTCAGTTACATTAATTAAAGAATAACGTCAGCTTTGCTATTAAGTAATAACGTCAGCTTTAGTAATAAATACAGCCACTTATTATGAAAGCCCACCAGCAGTTAATAGAGTATGGTAAAACAGAGTAAGTATATTCATGTTGCAGTTCGATGTAGTAGGCAGATGGCGATCCAGTTACAGTAAAAAAGGTAAGGAACAGTTTTGGGTTATTGCAGATAACGATGAGGGCCACGACGACGACACATTCTAAGTTTCGTCGAAATAATCAGAAAATCACTTTTAATAAGCAGCATTTAAATTTGTATTCGAAGATTGAGAAAGAGAATAAATTTCAGAGGGAAGATTTCATTTGTTATTATTAAGCAAGAGATAGAAATCCTAAGGAAAGGTTTCATAGTTTATGGTACAAGGAAATGTTATCATTAACAAAAGAGGTATAGAGGAGACGGGAAAGTTTCAATATATTCAGGGGTAAACCTATTGTTATCTTTTGATTGACACGTAGGTAACCTATTGTTCTGCTAAGAGGAATATGATCCCCTCGGGATAATCCTCCCATTTGATCGACGTATCGTTCCCCTATCCCTCCCCCTTCCCATCCTCCTCCCAATCCCTTAGGAAACCTCCAATCCCTCCTCCCTCTGGGTGATACAGGTACAATTTCAGACCTGAGTTAGTTGAGTTATTTGAATAGTCTCCTGTCGTTCTATCAATTTGATTGCCTACTTAATGAAATTGATCAATTAGTTAATGCCCCCTCTGGTGAGCCCTCCAACCACTCCTCTTCTCCCCTGCCCCTCCCCTTCCTGGAAATTGACTGTTCTTTGTAGCTGACTGGTCAACGTGGTGGAATGTCGTACCTAATGGCCCGGTTTCGATTCCCGGCTGGGTCGGAGATTTTCTACCCTCAGGGACTGGGTGTTGTGTTGTACTGATCATCATCATTTCATCCCCATCGACGCGCAGGTCGCCGAAGTGGCGTCAAATCGAAAGACTTGCACCAGGCGAACGGTCTATCTGCCGGGACGCCCTAGCCACACCGCATTTCCATTACCTGGAAATTGCCGGCCCTGTGGTGGAGAGAAAGTGTCTAACAATACGAAATTCAGTTACATAGCAGAAGGTATATTGTTTATTTACAAAAATTTCAGTTTGCAGTGGCTGGGTCTCACTTACTCATCATTCTCTACTGAAGTAATTAAATCGATCGTTTTCTTTTCATCCCGATAGTGCAAGGAATACCGTCATGAAACAGTCATCACACATAACTACAATATTTAAAACCTCTCGATCGCGAATCTCGTGCCGTCCATTGTCCCGCACAGAATGCCACCCACACAGGTTGCCAGGAGTTGGGGTGCAAAGGTGGCCCCCGCAATTCGGCGACGCGGGCCTCAGCTGCCCCGACAGGCGCCGATGTCCGCATGGGTCCCACGACTGACAAAACTGGATGTCAAATTAATCTCCGAACAGAAGCATCAGGAGGTGGCGTCCGTTCCGTTCTTGACACCTGAGAAATTCCTGTCGAAAGAGATGCTCTCAATTTCTGCTCCTGTGATCTGCCAATGCCAGGCCTGCATGAGCCGTTGGACGTGGCTGGAATGAACCGCAAATAAAACAGTGTTCACCGGGTAAACCCCTGCGGAGTGCCGACACACCAAGAACTCCTCCCAAGCCAAATGTCTGACTGAGAATCGATGCAGAAATACTGCTGAGTTTAATAAATAGTTAATGTCCTGTCACCTGATCGTCATGTAGGAGATATAAGGCGGACAAAGTAGCTGTCTCACACACATAAATCGATGATGCCACGAAACTAGTAGTCGGCTGACTCGAAATACACTTTTAAAAAAAAGATCGTTACATACAAAGAGAGAGAGAGAGAAAGAGAGAGAGTGGTACTTTGCTTTGGAGATGACATAGTAACTTGCATGAGGTATCTCATTCCGCCATGGACTCTAAACTGCCCCAGCCCTCCTGTGCACTTTCCTTGTGCTACATTCCACGAACTGCTTCAGGAGTCATTAAATCCGGCGCGGAGTATCAGATCTTGAAAATGTCACAAACGTTGCTTCAAAAGACGTGCCTTGGAAAGTATTGATTAAATCGTTAATATAACATTAAAACAATTCCCTTCGCACAGTTTAAAGCTACTCGAAATAGAAAAGATCAACACTGCACAGTAGTTTGCACGTATTAACAAGTGCTACGTTTTTGTTGGGAAAATTTATGAAATAATCCAAATCTACTATAATTTGACCTCACGATCGGAAGTGGTGATTATGAAATGATAACTGGAATTTCAAATTACGACGTGAATATATAACATTGCGGTTATAGAATTCGCGACCACTACAGACCTGTTTCTTTCCTCTTATAAAAGTACTATACAATTCGTAACTTGACTGGGTCTCTCAACAACACCAGGACGAAGAAGGAAGAAGTAAAGGGTCTACCCCGTGATAGGACAGTAATAACAACAGATACCACTGCCGTGTATTGAGAAACATGATCCACCCATCGCTAGATGAATCAAAACACGCTCACATCCCACTTACTCCCCTTCCAGGTGCCCATACGCAATTTGAACAGAACAGCGCCACCGGAGACAACTGCTGCCGTAAACGCAGACCGTGACAGGAGCCGCAGAAGTGCGCGTCAGCCAGAGATAGGCCCACCGGCCGTGGATGTCCCCCACCCCAGGATGACCTGAATGTTACGAGTACAAATGCTATCTATATACCCAGCGCAGACACTCGTCGTATTGAAACTTCTCAAATTTCCACGGAGTATACAGGGTGGTCCATTGATAGTGACCGGGCCAAATATCTCACGAAATAAGCGTCAAACGAAAAAACTACAAAGAACGAAACTTGTCTAGCTTGAATGGGGAAACCAGATGGCGCCATGGTTGGCCCGCTAGATGGCGCTGCCATAGGTCAAACGGATATCAACTGCGTTTTTTTTTAAATAGGAACCCCCATTTTCAATTACATATTCCTGTAGTACGTAAAGAAATTTGAATGTTTTAGTTGGACCACTTTTTTCGCTTTGTGATAGATGGCGCTGTAATAGTCACATACGTATAAGTACGTAGTATCACGTCAAATTCCGCCAGTGCGGACGGTATTTGCTTCGTGACACATTACCCGTGTTAAAATGGACCGTTTACCAACTGCGGAAAAGGTCGATATCGTGTTGCTATATGGCTATTGTGATCAAAATGCCTAACAGGCGTGTGCTATGTATGCTGCTAGGTATCCTGGACGACATCACTCAAGTGTCCGGACCATTAGTTACGTTATTTAAGGAAACACGAAGTGTTCAGGCACTTGTGAAACGTCAAACACGACCTGCAACAAATGATGATGCCCAAGTAGGTCTTATAGCTGCTGTCGCGGCTAATCCACACATCAGTAGCAAATTGCGCTAGAATCGGGGATCTCAAAAACGTTGGTGTTGAGAATGCTACATCAACATCGATTGCACTCGCACCATATTTCTATGCACCAGGAATTGCATGGCTACGACGTTGAACGTCGTGTACAGCTCTGCCATTGGGCACAAGAGAAATTACGGGACGATGACAGATTTTCTGCACGCGTTCTATTTAGCGACAAAGCGTCCTTCACCAACAGCGGTAACGTAAACCGGCATAATATGCACTGTTGGGCAACGGAGATGGCTGCGACAAGTGGAACATCAGCGGCAATATGGGAGGAAGGATAATTCGCCCCCATTTTATCGATGGCAATCTAAATGTATTCTGATGTATTCTGATTTCCTACGTAATGTTCTACCGATGTTACTACAAGATGTTTCACTGCATGACAGAATGGCGATGTACTACCAACATGGTGGATGTCCGGCACATAGCTCGAGTGCGGTTGAAGCGGTAATGAATAGCATATTTCATGACAGGTGGATTGGTCGTCGAAGCACCACACCATGGCCAGCACGTTCACCGGATCTGACGTCCACGGATGTCTTCCTGTGGGGAAAGGTGAAGGATATTTGCTATCGTTATTCACCGAAAATGCCTGACAATATGCGTCAGCGCATTGTAAATGCTTGTGCGAACATTACGGAAGGCGAACTACTCGCTGTCGACAGGAATGTCGTTACACGTATTGCCAAATGCATTGAGTTTGACGGACACCTTTTTGAGCATTTATTGCATTAATGTGGTATTTACAGGTAATCACGCTGTAACAGCATCCGTTCTAACAAATGATAAGTCCACGAAGGTACGTCTATCACATTGTAACAACCCAAATAAAATGATCAAACTTAACTACGTTCTGTATTTTAATTTAAAAAACCTACCTGTTACTAACTGTTCGTCTAAAATTGTTAGCCATATGTTTGTGACTATTACAGCGCCATCTATCACAATGCGAAAGAAGTGATCCAACTATAACATTCATGTTTCTTTACGTAGTTCGCGAATATGTAATAAAGATGGGGGTTCCTATTGAAAAAAACTCAGTTGATATCCATTTGACCTATGGCAGCAGCATATAGTGGGCCAACCATAGCATCATCTGGTTCCCCTTCAAGATAGACTAGTTTCATTGTTTGTAGTTTTTTCGTTTGACGCTTATTTCGTGAGATATTTGGTCCGGTCACGGTCAATGGACCACCATGTATACGCGACACATGCCGTCACGAAGGTGGCTAAACGCTAATTTGGATCACTGTTCACCCGTCCAGGGTCAGCCGTGAGCCAAATCGTCCTAAGCCGGAAGCTCTCTCGGATTCTCTGAACTGGTGTGCAATGGATGGGGAAGTCCCAGTCTGGAACAAAGGTGTCCGCTCGGATACCGTTTCCGGCCCCGACCTGCTTGTTTGCTGCTAAACTATCTACGGCCATCTCCCCTCACAAGAATATTGGGAACCAGGCACATATTTATGAGTGTAACTAGAATTAGATCTTGCCATTGCTGCTGCAGTCTGACACCGATAGATGCATTGGAAATGTATCCCCTTGATCGCTGTGGTTCTAGAACGAATCTGACGTTGAAGTTTCAGTATCTACAGCTCACATAATTTTCCACGTAAAATCTCTCTCGTCCCCTTAGGCTATCGATGCGCCAAATCTATTCCCCCCTCACGAAAGAACACATTTTCATCTGTACCCGTTGACGTATGTCAACGCCTGTAAGCAGCTAATTGTGTTCATTTCATTGTAATTTCATTATAACGAGCTGCTTGATCACCGATGGTATCTGTTCTTCCGGACATGTCCGAAAGAATAGATAACTTATTAGTAAATATAAGAACACACGTTCATTTTCGCTGAACATGCCACAACATACGCCACAGTAACTTTACACTGCAATATAAATACATATCATACAAGCCTACCGGTCATCGTTTAAGTATGCAAAGCACCCGAAAATATTAGGGTATGCCCTCACTCACAACGGCTACTTGTCTCGATTCTCCCCACTTCTAGGGAAGTATTTGACATTTAGACCCTCGAGTCAGCGCTTCTAGAAGGCGATACATCCTGCCAAGGCTCTCTCAATCAAGTGTTATGAAGCACAGGCGTCCGACATTATCTAATAATCTACAACGCACCCGCGGATGAAAGGGTTCAAAAGACATCACCGATACGGGTTGGTGCACCGTAATCTACGTCGGAGTCGATAGTGCGACAAGGAAAACGCGAGAATACGCTTAGGAGTGCCGATGAGGTTAGTTTTGTTAGAGCTATATTACCCGTCCCGTCTGTACACTATAGCAGCTCCAGCTGAATCCACGCATTGCTATATTCTAGAGCTATTTACGAATTGAATCATACCCCTTACGTTCGGATACGCTCCTCAATGCGTTGAAATCACAATTCTCGACATCAAATCTAACCGAGCCTTACAATTAGACATACATATTTTTTTTACACGAATAGTAGCCTTATTAATTCACATAAACGTCCGGTGATATATCGGAACATAAGCCACAGTACCTTTACATTCAAGCAGCCGCGTAACATTTCTACCAACGGTAGGTGAATAAAAACAGTTATGATATATCCACACTCGCACCAACTGGGTGTCATTTTCACACTGCAGAAAAGCCTTCCAGCATCATATATTTGTCGATGAATAATGTATGTAATTAAAATTTAAAAAAAAAATCCTAGCGTCTTTTTTTATTTTGTCGATTTCATCACTTCCGTGAAACCTTTTAGTAATTTTTGATACTTGTAAATCCAGCCAACACACAGCAGTTTTTCCCCTGACTAAGAAATCATTGCATGTGCAATATGTTATAAGTAGGCTGTTTAGGTTTTTATGTTGGTAACGTCACGTGGCACTCTGTATGAAATTCAGTGACTGTGCTGCGTGCAGTCTGTGGGTGGTTTGCATTGTTGGAATTTCCGCTGTTGTAGTGTTGGACAGCTGGATGTGAACAGTGCATAGCGTTGCGCAGTTGGAGGTGAGCTACCAGCAGTGGTGGATGTGGGAAGAGTGATGGCAGAATTTTAAGAGTGGACGATCTGGACGTGTGTCGGCCAGAAAGAGTAAATTTTTAATACTGGATATATAATGACTTTTGAACATTAGTAAGATAAATACATTGTTTGTTCTCTATCAAAATCTTCAATTTGCTGACTATGCCTATCAGTAGTTTGTGCCTTCAGTAGTTAGAATCTTTTATTTAGCTGGCAGTATTGGCGCTCACTGTACTGCAATAGTTCGAGTAACGAAGATTTTTGTGAGGTAAGTGATTCATGAAAGGAATTGGTTATTGTTGGTCAGGGTCATTCTTTTGTAGGGATTTTTGAAAGTCAGATTGCGTTGCGCTAAAAATATTGTGTGTCAGTTTAGTGTTGATCAGAATAAGTAAAGAGAGTAATGTCTGAGTGCGTTCAGTTTTTCTCAGCTGTTTGAAAATCAAATAACATAGAGGTTTATCAGTACAGTAATTCATTAATTTTTCTATGGGGATATTTCATATGGCGACCCTGCCAGGATACCTCACTGGAATCTTCTGATTTTTTCTTGTAGTGTAGCTACTGTTTATTGCTAGCACATAGTTATAGAGAGAATATCCTTTGTAGTTGTAGTTTTCAATTGTTGTACAGTAAAACAGTTGTGGCATGCATGTAGATTTGCACCAAGTATTTCGCAGTTGCACTTGCAATTAACGAGATATTTTCAGTGCTATGCTAATGTGTTCTCTTGTTTTTGCTCTTCAAATTGTGCTTTTCTTGTTATCGTGTGAAATACGTGATAATTATGGCGTGTGAAAAACGTAACACTAGGCTCCAAAGTAAATTGAGGAATGACAGTGACGACGATTGTAGCTTATCAGCACCACCATGTAATGAATTAACGGACATTCAACGTAGTAATTTGGTAATTGTGCATAGGGAAATGGAGTGGGTGGCAAGTAGTGGTGTGGACAGTGAAACAATTTGTGAACAGAGAAGAATTATCGATCGATCGTTCGGCAACAGCTCGCCTCAAGAATCCGAAATGACAGGACACAATCTCGCAAATACTGTAGATTCAGGTGTTGCGTCCTCACCGTTTTCTCAAATAAGTCTAAACACATTTTCTGCTTGTCAAAATGTGAATGTTGCCAGTGCAAATGTACTGCCGAAAAGTATAGAGGAACAGATTCCAGACACTAATACATTATAATTGCAATTAATACAATAAATGAAACAAAATCAGAGACAAACACAGCAACAGTTAGACACAATGGAACAACACCAGAGATAGGCACAGCAACAGTTAGACGCAATGAAACAAAATCAAAAACAGTCACATCAACAAATGGAACAAAATCAGAAACAAATTAAAGAAACACTTCAACAAACACGTGAAGGTTTAACTGCTGAGTTACTTAAAATCGAATCGAAATGTCAAAAAGTCTGTAATGACGTAAAAACACAAATTTGTGAGCATTTTCAATCTATTTTTTCGCGGCATGAAAATGCATTACAGAATCACGAAGCAGCCATAAAAGAACTGCAAACTATTGTTCATGAAAATCACGAGACCTTGCGCGCTAAAATTGACTCAGTTGCATCGGTTGCATTCGGTTACGCAACTTGCGAAAACTCAGGAAAACTTAAAGGACACAGTAGATACTCTGAAAATTGGTTCAGAAAGACAAATGGAGGAAATTAGTCCATTATCAGAGAAAGTAGTCGAACTTTCGGATCAGCTAAATAATTTATCTACGAAGGTAGAAGATAATCTGACTGACACAAGACCAGTAGTCTTTAACGACACAGAAAAGTGCGAACAGATTAGGAAATTCAAACAAAATCAGAATCAAATTAATACGCAATACAAACGAGAAATCCGGAAAGTACAAGATCAGTTGGCACAAGTATTACAAGGATTACATATTTCAGAGGAGAATCGCGCTCCAACAGGGAAGAGGGAATAAATGTATGGAATGGAGCAGCCACAAAATAAGAACACAGAGCACTTCGGAAATTATGAAAGAAATTGGAAAGGTGCACCGAATTTTGAGATGGAACCGCCTAAACGACGTAACAATGACCGACATGCGACTCACCGACATGATGTCTTTGACTATAAGCTGTTCATTACTACACGTAAATTCAAAACATTTAAGAATTCTGTTAACGTCATTCATCCACAATCGTGGCTTCATCAATTCTGTCATTGTTTTTCTCCCAACTGGTCATTAGAGCACATATTAGAATTTATGTGTAGCTATTTAGAGAATGAACCGGCTGTAAGAATGCGATCGGTCATTCACGATTGCCACAGTGAAGGAGAATTTTATCATGCCTTCCTCTCAGCATATTGGTCTCAAGCTACACAAGACCGAGTAAAACATAGCATCATAATGATACAACATTTCGAACAATCTGAATTTTAGAGTCTTGTGAAATATTTTTAAGACATGTTGCATAAGAATCAGTATCTGCCAAACCCATACAGACCCTCAGAACTCATCTGCAATTGCTTAATCAAATTTCCTAAACATTTACGATATATTATTTTGGCAGGACGTTGCAAAGACGACATTGAAGCTTTTCTTGGACTGTTACAAGAATTGGAAATTGACACTGACAATCGCGGAACGCGAAAACAGGACCACAACAATTACAGGTTACATCCGATGAAAGAAAAAAGTAACTGGATACGACAAGGCTATTGTTACAACGCAAACTGTAACCAAAACAGACACCACCCGTATGACAACCGTTGGCAGAGTAGTAATAATTACAGGGAAAGATCACCCCTCCGCGGTAATGACTATGACAGAGACAATCAGAGAAACAGACAGTATGGAAACCAAAATAATTATTATCAAGGGAGACAGAAGAACATCAGACGCAACGGTCCACCGCAGAGTTACGATTCCGGGAGAAATTCTCCACCACATGACCGACAAAAGAGAAACTATGGAAACTACCGACATAATGACAGACCTGAATGTCTTCAGAACTGGCGGGATTCAAACAGGGCAGGGCCCTCTCGACAAGGTGAATTCTTAGAAGTTAGATCACCAAATCCCAATAACGACCCGTGCCATGGAAGAGACAATAGTCAATGACTCACACCACTGGCAGCCACAAAAAGTACTTATGAAGCTGATGAAGTAGCTGCAGTGGCTAGTAATTACGTAAAAATGGAAGACATTATAGACATCTTACTCCAGGAACACGACGAAAAAAATAACGACATTGCATATCCTGTAATTCACATTACACTGAATGACGTAATACACTCCTGGAAATTGAAATAAGAACACCGTGAATTCATTGTCCCAGGAAGGGGAAACTTTATTGACACATTCCTGGGGTCAGATACATCACATGATCACACTGACAGAACCACAGGCACATAGACACAGGCAACAGAGCATGCACAATGTCGGCACTAGTACAGTGTATATCCACCTTTCGCAGCAATGCAGGCTGCTATTCTCCCATGGAGACGATCGTAGAGATGCTGGATGTAGTCCTGTGGAACGGCTTGCCATGCCATTTCCACCTGGCGCCTCAGTTGGACCAGCGTTCGTGCTGGACGTGCAGACCGCGTGAGACGACGCTTCATCCAGTCCCAAACATGCTCAATGGGGGACAGATCCGGAGATCTTGCTGGCCAGGGTAGTTGACTTACACCTTCTAGAGCACGTTGGGTGGCACGGGATACATGCGGACGTGCATTGTCCTGTTGGAACAGCAAGTTCCCTTGCCGGTCTAGGAATGGTAGAACGATGGGTTCGATGACGATTTGGATGTACCGTGCACTATTCAGTGTCCCCTCGACGATCACCAGTGGTGTACGGCCAGTGTAGGAGATCGCTCCCCACACCATGATGCCGGGTGTTGGGCCTGTGTGCCTCGGTCGTATGCAGTCCTGATTGTGGCGCACACCTGCACGGCGCCAAACACGCATACGACCATCATTGGCACCAAGGCAGAAGCGACTCATATCGCTGAAGACGACACGTCTCCATTCGTCCCTCCATTCACGCCTGTCGCGACACCACTGGAGGCGGGCTGCACGATGTTGGGGCGTGAGCGGAAGACGGCCTAACGTGTGCGGGACCATAGCCCAGCTTCATGGAGACGGTTGCGAATGGTCCTCGCCGATATCCCAGGAGCAACAGTGTCCCTAATTTGCTGGGAAGTGGCGGTGCGGTCCCCTACGGCACTTCGTAGGATCCTACGGTCTTGGCGTGCATCCGTGCGTCGCTGCGGTCCGGTCCCAGGTCGACGGGCACGTGCACCTTCCGCCGACCACTGCCGACAACATCGATGTACTGTGGAGACCTCACGCCCCACGTGTTGAGCAATTCGGTTGAACGTCCACCCGGCCTCCCGCATGCCCACTATACGCCCTCGCTCAAAGTCCGTCAACCGCACATACGGTTCACGTCCACGCTGTCACGGCATGCTACCAGTGTTAAAGACTGCGATGGAGCTCCGTATGCCACGGCAAACTGGCTGACACTGACGGCGGCGGTGCACAAATGCTGCGCAGCTAGCGCCATTCGACGGCCAACACCGCGGTTCCTGGTGTGTCCGCTGTACCGTGCGTGTGATCATTGCTTGTACAGCCCTCTCGCAGTGTCCGGAGCAAGTATGGTGGGTCTGACACACCGGTGTCAATGTGTTCTTTTTTCCATTTCCAGGAGTGTATTTACGGCAGTACTTGACTCTGGCAATGCCATTTCAGTAATTAGTGAAACAACCTTTAGCAAATGCTACAAATCAAACGATTGCCCCACACTTCCATTACGTAAGATTAAATTACAAGGTGCAATCGTTGGAAAATGTGTAGATGTACGCCAACAGACCAACTTAGAATTCTTTTGTCAAAGCCACAGTTTCTCAATGAACTTTCTTGTTGTTCCATTACTGTCGACGGAAATTATAATGAGAGTAGACTTTTTGAATGAATACGAAGGAATCTTAAACTTTCACGATGCTGAAATAAGTTTGGAGAAAGAAGGTAAGTCAATAGCTTTGAAATTTCAAGATTGGCTCTCAAACCATGACGAGGAAATTAATCGGCTTTACCTTCTGTTAGACCACAGTTAGGAATTTTCGACAGAACTAGACACTAAAAATCACTCTGGATGTACTGACAGGGATGATATCGACGGCGGATTCGATAACAATGAGTTAATTCAGAATAAAATTCAAACAATTGAGAATTTTAATGACACAGATAGGCAGGACCTTTTTGAGATTTTACAAGCACATTCCACAGGTTTTACTCTCAAAACAGGAACAATCAAGGGATTTCAATACCAATTTCGTGCTCGTGAGCGTACTAAATTTTGTGTTAGTGCATACGTAATTCCAGCGCATTATACGGACCGTATTCGAACAGAAATACAATCTATGCTTGACGAGGGAATTATTGAGCCTGCAGTAAGCTCATACAACAATCCATTACATGTTGTTGAGAAGAAAAATGGATCGATCAGGCTTGTCTTAGATTCGAGACAAATCAATACTATCATCATTCCTGAAACAGACAGGCCGCAAACGTTGGAAGAACTTCTTCAAAATTTTAATGGTGTAAAAGTGTTGTCTTCCATTGATCTCAGCAATCCATTACATGTTGTTGAGAAGAAAAATGGATCCATGAAGCTTGTCTTAGATTCGAGACAAATCAATACTATCATCATTCCTGAAACAGACAGGCAGCAAACGTTGGAAGAACTTCTTCAAAATTTTAATGGTGTAAAAGTGTTGTCTTCCATTGATCTCAGATACAGCTTTTATCAGATTGAACTTCATCCAGAATGTAGAAAATACACAGTTTTTCTTTGCTTCGTCGTTTTTTATCAATTTCGGAAACTTCCTTTTGGTTTGAACATTTCTTCGGCAGCATTCATTCGTGGGCTAAATTCCATGTTACCTGAGTTCTTAAAACGTCACATCACCTTATATGTGGACGATATTCTGATAGCAGAAGCCTCATGGGAACAACATAATCGCATCCTCAACAGTGTGTTACACATTTTTGCAGAATCTGGAATTACAGTTAACTCGGAAAAGTCTGAATTCGGTAGGACAAAGGTGTAGTTTTTGGGACATATTATTTCTTCTGAAGGCATTCAGCCGGATCCTGAAAAGTTAGAAGCAATCAGAGCCATTCCAGCTCTACCCACAAAAAACAAGTCCGCAGTTTTCTAGGTCTCGTAAATTTTTACCGTCGTTTTCTGAATATGCAAATTCTAGTTACACCAATTCTTTTTTCTCTCACTGGAAAAAATACTATTTGGAACTGGGACGAACAGGCACAGTTGGAATTCAATTCTTTGAAAGAATCGCTACTTAAAGCGCCAATATTAGCTCATCCAGATCTGTCACAAGATTTCTGCCTTAGCACGGATTCTTCTAAAGTAGGTCTTGGTGCCCATTTATTTCTTGAAGCCATAGAAAATGACACTACTGTTCAGAAAACCATTGCTTTTGCTAGCCGAGTGCTAACAAAATCTGAAAAAAAATTATTCCATTACTGAATTAGAAGCTTTAGCTATCGTTTGGGCATTTAACAAATTCCGTTTCTTTCTTTCTGGCAAGCACGTAAAAGTATACAGTGATCATCGTGCATTACAATTTCTTCTGTCTTCAACATTATATCATGACAGGTTAAAACGATGGGCATTGTTTCTGCAAGAATTCCACTTCACAGTAGTCTACATTCCCGGCAAGGAGAACATTGTTGCGGACGCACTCACGCGCACCTGCTGGGCTCGAGAAAAGTAACACAGAAGACCACCTCGAGAAAAATTTCAGTATTCTTTACATTCAGAAAGTCGCCTTTGAAAACTTCATCACCAGATCTTTAAAGGACATGAACGATATAGAGATCCGATTTGGAGAGACATCAAAAGCGAATGGCATAAAAAGACACGCACACAGATTCGGCATTATTATCTGGTGAGAAACAACATACTATTCAAACGCTGCACTGTTGATGACAAGCTATGGGTACTTTGCATTCCTGACGATTTTGTTAATAAGCTCATTTGGTACATTCATTTCAGCTATGCACATTTTGGTCCACGAAAATGTTATCATATTCTTCGGACGACTTGTTATTTTAACAATATGGAAAAGAGAATTCGAAGAGTCTTGTCTATTTGTAAACTTTGTCAAAAGGCTAAACCATCAATTACTATCTCACATCGTGTTCCGTTGTTTCCTATCATTCCTTCTAAATTAAAAGAATGTGCTGTTGTTCATCTCTTGGGACCCCTTGTCAGAACATCGAATGTATTTTCGTACGTTTTTGTAGCTGTTGAACTTACCTCAAAATTTTTTCTTTCACTCCTTTACGTAAAGCCACTGGGCGGTCTGTATCCAACGCCTTTTGTTAAAAATTTCTTACGTGAAGTTTGCCACGTTGCTAAAGTCATTTCAGATAACGGACCGCAATACAGATCTGCTGTTTGGTCACGCATACTTCGGAATCATAAAATCAAACCTGTTTTTATTTCATTGTACTCACCACATTGTATCCCGTCTGAACGGATTGCGAAAGAAATCAATAAGCTTTGCAGACTTTATTGTCACAGAAAGCATCAGCATTGGGACAGATATTTACACTTATTTCAAAACGTGCTTAATCAAATGCCTCATGACTCCACTGCTTTACCACCTATTCTTGTACTGAAGAATGAAGAACCACCGAACAGAATCAGAGAGCTTGTACCTTTCCCGAATACACTTCCGAATAAACTTCGACACAAAGACATAATTGATTTGGCTATCAAAAATATAAATTCTGCTGCAGACAAAAGGAGAAAACTACACGGTAAAGCAAATGGAAAGAAATTACATATTGGTCAGAAAGTTCTCATTAAAGCTCATTCAAGGTCACATAAGAAGAAACACTTGAGTCACAAATTCTTTCTGATTTACAATGGACCTTACGGAATCCGACGTATACCACATGATAATTGCGTTGAAGTTGAAACTCTGCGTACTAGGAAGAGTAAAGGATTGCACCACATTTCACATGTAAAACCGTTTATTGAGAGATAATCTGCTTTTTAGCTTAGTCTCTGCCATAAAAGTTGTTGCACGATTACGTAAGGACTATAAGGCTCACATACTTAGAACATATACCGGTTGCTGCTAACGAGATTTTAATGCAACATTTTGGTTTACTTGAAAATACATTCTTAATTTAAAGTGTTTTCTGAGAGATACCAGATGACACAGTGGTTAGTTTATTTGACAGCTACACGATTATATCACGACGCTACTAATGAGTGACACAATTTGCATTATTGCTTTTGCGCTGTATCTGTTTTATAACTGCACAGTTTTTCTGAATTCTTTTGGAAAGTGAAACATGTTTTAGTAGTAACCTTTGTGGTACAGCTACAATGAGACAGCCTTTTTCGTAGCACAACATTACGTTATAGTATAGTACTTTCTTGATCACGGTAATGTACGTAATAACTACGATATCTATACGCATAGCATTTCACTTTGTTTATTACGCGGTAAGTACATTGACTTCTACAGAACTTTGCTTACGGACGACGATAATTACGACACTTGGCACATTTTTTACCCTTAAGTAATGACAGAGATTATCTTACAACAAGACGCGCAGTTTAGCGCTTCAGTACACGTATTTGAGTGATTAATTTTGTACTTAAAACATTTATTTTTAAAGATTTTTGAATCACAAAGATAGAAAGAAAGTTTTCGGTGATACATTTCATTCGATGTATGTAATCTGTAACACCTCAGGGTTATAATTACATTAATCTTCAGGGGGTACACGCCTACTTTTTCTGATATTTACTGAAGTGCCTAATGAAATGATGAGAAACATTTTACGTCTATTGTCTTGCTAGTTGAGAGATTTTTTACTGGCTTAGGAGATGCCATATGGCTAGTGAATGATGTTTCACGCCTTGCTTTATGTAGATATTTGCCTATTTTGTATAATATCTGGTTTCTAGTTGCACTGCAGCATTGGTTAAAATAAAATGTAATAGATGTACTAATATCACTATTTTATGCCTACAGATCAATTAAATAATAATTATATGATATACTTTCTTTTTAAAAAAAGGAGGAGCACAAATAGACATTTCCCTTCACAGGAATTGTATACATAATTTTGCAACGATTTGGTAATATTTTTGTCAGAGTAAGTTTTTTGTGATGCATCACTCTAGTGTTAAGATCTGACATAGGTATTAGACATTTCCTATCTTTACTGTAATATTTTTCCTGCTTGAGCTTTGTCATGTTTAGGTATAAGTTATTGCACTTGTTGTTGCTGTTTATCAGGCATTGTCCGACTGAATTTTACCTTGTGTTAAGCGAGTTTTACTACTGATTTATTTTTCTTTTTGCTGCACATTGGCTCATATTACTGTTGCATTTGCTTTACTTATTTATATTTATTGCTGCTTGCTTTGCCAATTTGGATTTTTTGTCATTGCTCTTTGTGTTAATTGTTTTGTGCTGCTGCATTCCCTCGTCCCTTAGTTTATGCATCTGAGCTCAGTAGATTTAAGTTAGTTTAAGAGGGAGTAGGCTATATAAGAGAATGAGTTGCGATTAATTGGAAGAAATGCATCGAAAAGTTATACGAAAAAAGTTTGTAAAAGAAAAGGTACTGTATAATGAAGAATAATTATTTTGAAATAAGATATGAATAGAATACAGAAAGCAGGTATAGATAGGACTTTTTGGGAATAATGATGAACGAAGTGAAATCTCCAAGAAGTAAAGAAAGTTTTGTTTGCAAAATACTGCAGTAAAACAAACCCTGTCCTTTCATTTTGTGTTATTCCGCTATGTGTTTGTGTACCCTTGTGTACTTGTGTTCTTCCTGTCTTTATGTATTTATCTGATAAGAGTTATGTTGTAGAATTTTTCTAATAATATGTTATTTACTGTGTAAAAATGTTTAGACATTATTTATTCTGTTCTGTTTCAATGCTCATGTGTGAAGTTGATGTTTCGAAAGTTATTCTGATTTTTTATGTAATTCCTGTAACACTGATGTATATGTTATTTCGATTCTTCTGTAAAGCCCGTATTACTACAAATGTTATCTGTATTGTTATGTCTTTAATGATGTATTTTGTACCTTTGTAATTCTATTGGTTCAAATGGCTCTGAGCACTATGGGACTTACCATCTGAGGTCATCAATCCGCTAGAACTTAGAACTACTTAAAACTAACTAACCTAAGGACATCACACACATCCATGCCCGAGGCAGGATTCGAACCTGCGGCCGCAGCGGTTGCGCGGTTCCAGACTATAGCCCCTAGAACCGCTCGGCCAACCCGGCCGGCTGTAATTGTATTCTCATGTCGAAATTTTATAATTGTATAGACACCAGTTCATCAAATTAAGGTTCATTTCAGTGCACACATTTCTGTTGGTCATAGTATATGCACAATATGTGAAAAAAATGGACTGTTAGTGGTCGCACGTGTATTGATAATTTAGCAAGGGACTGGTTAACAGCATTGCTGGTTCTAAGGACATACCAAAAAGTTTGTTAGTGCACAAGTGGTGGTTTATGGACTTGCTATATTGTCTGCAAGACTCTTTAATAGTGATTGTGCATCCGCACAGTCACAACAGATGGCCGTTGGCCATCTATACAAGGACTGCAACGGGTCTGCACCTCTGGTGGCCCGCCAATACAATACTCTCTACCAGGACTACATTGGGTCTGCTCTGGGACGACCTACCTACCAATATTCTTCAAAACGTCGACTGACTCTACTATGGGTTTGCTCTGTTGTGGCCCATTACCTATCTGCATGTCAAGATCAGCACTGTCTTTCCGTTGGAAGGACAACACTACTTCTTCAAGACTGCATGGAAATCCACTACTTCCGTAAGGGTAAGTCAATTCAGAGTTAAGTTTTAGGGACCAAGTGAATGGGTGGAGGAAGCGCAAAACTGTTCTAGTGTAAGCACATTTTTAAGTTCCTTTTGCTTAGCACCATAACTGTTTAACACTTCGTAGCAGGAAGCGGATCACGGCGAGACGGATCTGCTGTTGCAGTGTCAAACTGAGTTTGTTACGAAAAAACAAAAAAGGCTGTGAGAGCGTCATAATAAGATTTTGCTGTTTACATGTGCGGCAAACGGCGACTTAATGATACAGATCCGTTTAGGTGCTATAACGTGTTTGCGGAATCTTAATTTTCAAAAAGGAGTACCGCGTTATGTAGAAACTTCCTATAGGCTTGAATGCAAAGAATGCTATATTCCAAGCGTACAGTAGACTTCTGCTTGGCCCTTTCAGCGCACCAGCTGTATGTGACTGAATAATCACTATGAATCCATCGTCATTCCGTTATTGACCTTCAAGTGTGTGCAGAATATCTGTGAATAAGGTAATGTCGTAATCAAATGGTTCAAATGGCTCTGAGCACTATGGGACTCAACTGCTGAGGTCATTAGTCCCCTAGAATTTAGAACTAGTTAAACCTAACTAACCTAAGGACATCATCACAAACATCCATGCCCGAGGCAGGATTCGAACCTGCAACCGTAGCGGTCTTGCGGTTCCAGACTGCAGCGCCTTTAACCGCACGGCCACTTCGGCCGGCATGTCGTAATCCTGATAGTCAATTTGAGGAGTGGCACAGAGTGCCAAGTATGGTAATGCTTTGTTATCGCTATTAAAGGGGAATAGGGACTGCACAACACTTGTTTAAGAACAGAGCTGCTGCCACAAGTTAGCAAAAATATTCTAGAGCTCTTACTTCCTCAATATTTTACGCAAATTAACCTTGAGGACTACGGAGCCGCTGGGAAAAAGAAAATGTAACTGATTAAAATTTGTTTGAGTTGCTGAAATCAAGAAAGGTGTGTGGTGTGCTCTCGCATATTTATATGAAAATGATTAATTGTCGTCACCACGTGAACGCTTTTGATTACTACATGTTCCCTACATAACTTGTACCATTACTAAGTGATATATACTGTATATTTTATTTTCTACTTAACATATATAAAAGGGATGCGCGCAGCTTCAAGCAGTATGACTCCATTGCACGATGCCTCGTTGATGGATCACCAACAGTTACGATGTACTGTATTTGGCGTAAAGCTGAAAAGGTCAATAATAATAATGTCTGTTCTTTAGCCAATTAAGGTGCTACTACTTTTTTAATTATCTGCTTCTTTGCTTCATGGTTTCTGTGATGATGAGCGTAGACCCATCACATTTAATGATATGGCATATACAGAAGAGGCCGGAATAATAGAGACATTCTCTCTCTCAGCATTGCATAACCGAGGTTGTTGAAAAATGTGAAGTGTGTTAAAAAACGGAAGAGCTCAAAGTGGTTAAAACATTTCTACCATCTATCTCACTGGGATGATCCCAGCATGTCTTATAAAGGTAAGATGACGACGCTTCAATTATTCGACCATCACCTACGTGAAGGGGAAGGAAAACACGTTACAAGGCATCCAAGATTTGCTCAATAATGTTGGTGTCTGAGGAGTCTGGTGGCCAGCAAAATTGTTTAAACTCAGAAGATTCTTCCTGCAGCAACTCTGTAGCAATTCTGGAAGTGTTGTGCTACACATTGTTCTGCTGGAATTTCCAGAGTCCTCGGAATGCACAATGGGCATGAATGGATGCAAGTTATCGGACAGGGTGCTTACTTACGTGTCACATGTCAGAGTGGTATCTAGACATATCTGGGGTCCCTTATCACTGAACTGCACACGCTGCGCACCATTACAGGGCATCCACCAGCTTGAACAGCCTTGCTGACATGCAGGGTCGATGGATTCATGAGGTTTTCTTCATACCAGTACACGTACATCCGCTCGATACGATTTGAAACGAGTCTCGTTCGGCCGGGAAACATGTTTTCAGTCATCAACTGTCCGATGTCAATGCTGATGGGCCCAGGCGAGGCGTCTGGCTTTATGTTGTGCAGTCATCAAGGGTACACGAGGGGGCCTTTGGCTCTGAAAGCCCATATCGATGATGTTTAGTCGAGTGGATCGCACGCTGACACTTGTTGATGGCCCAGCATTGAAATTTGCAGCCATTTTCGGATGGGTTGCACTTCTGTCACGTTGAACGATTCCCTTCAGTCTTCGTTGCTCCCGTTCTTGCAGCAATGTCGAGGGGTTTTTTTTTCTCCGGATTCCTGATATTCACGGTACACTGGTGATATGGTCGTAAGGGGAAAATCCCCATTTCATTGCAACCTCAGAGATGCTGTGTCCCGTCGCTCGTGCGCCGTCTATAACACCAGGCTCAAACTCACTTAAATCTTGATAACCTGGCATTGAAGCAGCAGTAACCGATCTAACAACTGCGTCAGACACTTGCTTTCTTCTATAGGCGTTGCCGACCGCAGCGCCATATTCTGCCTGATTATAGATCTCTGTATTCGAATACGCATGCGTAAACCAGTTTTTTTGGCGCTTCAGTGCATATACTACTTACAATGACATTGCTGCTGCTGCTCATGCAGTTCACGCAACTGCTGCTGTTGGTGCAGCTGCATCCATTGTTGTTGCCGCTGGTGCAGCTGCAGCCACTGGTGTTGCTGATACTGATGTTGTTGTTGTTGCTGCAGCTGTTGCCTCTCGACCTCTTCAATTATCTGCTGGGTGTATGGTGAAACAATGAGAAATGTATTCAGTACGAAAATCGTAGTGAAAAAAAAGTTACAGTGATCGGTTTTGAACTCTTGAAATCATCTACAGAATCGCTGGTGACACCAGTACTACAAAGATGGAATATATAGAGTGATTCAAAAAGAAACCACAACTCTAAAAATGTGTATTTAATGAAAGAAACATAATATAACCTTCTGTTATACATCATTACAAAGAGTATTTAAAAAGGTCTTTTTTCACTCAAAAACAAGTTCAGAGATGTTCAATATGGCCCCCTCCAGACACTCGAGCAATATCAACCCGATACTCCAACTCGTTCCACACTCTCTGTAACATATCAGGCGTAACAGTTTGGATAGCTGCTGTTATTTCTCGTTTCAAATCATCAATGGTGGCTGGGAGAGGTGGCCGAAACACCATATCCTTAACATACCCCCATAAGAAAACATCGCAGGGGGTAAGATCAGGGCTTCTTGGAGGCCAGTGATGAAGTGCACTGTCACGGGCTGCCTGGCGGCCGATCCATCGCCTCGGGTAGTTGACGTTCAGGTAGTTACGGACAGATAAGTGCCAATGTGGTGGCGCTCCATCCTGCTGAAATATGAAATGTTGTGCTTCTTGTTCGAGCTGAGGGAACAGCCAATTCTCTAACATCTCCAGATACTGTAGTCCAGTTACTGTAGCACCTTCGAAGAAAAAGGGACCAAAAACTTTATTGGCTGAAATGGCACAGAAAACGTTCACCTTAGGCGAGTCACGTTCATACTGAGTTGTTTCCCGCGGATTCTCAGTGCCCCGTATACAGACATTGTGACGGTTGACTTTCCCGTTAGTGTGGACAGTTGCTTCATCACTAAACACAATCTTTGAAACGAAAGATTCATCTGTTTCCATTTGAGCAAGGATAAAATCACAGAAATCGATTCTTTTAATCTTATCAGCTGCAGACAGTGCTTGAACCAATTTCAGACGATAAGGTTTCATAACTAACCTTTTTCGTAGGACTCTCCATACAGATGATTGTGGAATTTGCAGCTCTCTGCTAGCTCTGCGAGTCGATTTTCCTGGGCTGCGAACTTTTCCCTTTGCACAAACACCCATCCTCTGTAAACTGTTTATACCAACGTTTAATACACCACCTATCAGGAGGTTTAACACCATACTTCGTTCGAAATGCACGCTGAACAACTGTCGTCGATTCACTTCTGCCGTACTCAATAACACAAAAAGCTTTCTGTTGAGCGGTCGCCATCTTAGCATCAACTGACGCTGACGCCTAGTCAACAGCGCCTCAAGCGAACAAATGTACAACTAAATGAAACTTTATAGCTCCCTTAATTCGCCGACAGATAGTGCTTAGCTCTGCCTTTTGTCGTTGCAGAGTTTTAAATTCCTAAAGTTGTGGTATTCTTTTCAAAACACCCTGTATACTTACAGTGCCACTGATGCTGCTGATGCAGCAGTTGTTGCCACTGTCTCTGCTCTTGCACCACAGGGTTCATTTCATCCACACTTTGGGTGTTGGTGGATATGTGCTGAAACAATAAAAATACATACATATATTCAATAGCACGAAATTCTTAGTGGAAGAAGAAAGTTACAGTTACCAATTTGAATCTATAGTTACCAGGTAATTCCCCATCCCGTTCTAACGGTCTCTGACCTTTGCCGCCACTAGCACTACCGATGGTGCTTGAAGCTGCTGGACTTTTCACTTTTTCACCTAAACTGGTACAACGCACGCGAAAAAAGGAGCAGAATGATGCGCGCGAACGAAAGCAAGACGATCGATCTCATAGTACGCTGATTGACGACAGAATCAGAGAGAGTGGAGGTAGAGTGGTTCTAACATTCTGCGTGGTGTCTGTTTGTTCTAAGTCGTGACTCCCTACCACTTTCGCGCAACGACGCTCTGAGCGTGTTTTTTAGGGAATTGAATAGTTTGAACCTGGGACCCGTTGCTGGTAAGGAGACGCCAGGCCACACATGACCTGCAGAGTTCAGAAGAGTTCAGTGAGACTAGCGATGATATAATCAAATACTTAATGATTTCAGCGTCAGCTCCACTGCACTCCCTGTAAAAGAATCTTAATACTAACTAAATTTAGTGGAAGGGGTTCAAGGCTTTCCTATTTTTAGTTAGCTGGCAAAATAACGTCGAAACAGCAGTTAAGTTTACCATTGGAAATTTTATTCTACTCACAAAACATTGTTTATAAATAGCACTATTGATAAAAGGAAATGTTTCAATACAGGATGATAAAAACCAACTGCGTTCAACAAAAATGTGAACGAATATTCCCTGAATGGGTTTTCAAGTTCTACAATGGATCGAAGGATGACCTATGCCATATCACATCTATAATCTAGGTTTAAATTAAGTTTCACAAAAGAGAAAACTATCAAAAATGATCTACAGTGACCCTCAGTTATCTTTAATTACTTATCTAACTTGTCGTAAATTACAGTGGCTGATGTGGGTTCTCAATATTTATATAACAGAAAAATCATCGCGTTTCAGATTTTAACTTCTAGTAGCAAATGTGAATACCACGAAGTTTAATTGACGATCGACACTAGTATTACGTAAAAAAGGGATGTAACAGATGAGGCTTCTGCAGTTCCGAGTGAAGCCTTATGCGCTCTTATGCGGCATCGTGTGCATTCATTACCTTGTCGGTGGTTAGTCAGCGTCAGGGGGCGGCGGGCGGCGCAGCTCCACACACCTCGCCGTCTCGGAAGCAACTCTCTCTAACTTCTCCTTACTACAATTTACTGAAGTTGGTTTAAGAAAAAGGTATCTGGCTGTGTTTTTAACTGACCAATCAGGGTCTCAATGTTAACCTTAAGCTCCGCCTACAAAATTTCTGCCTATCCAATGAGAAACAATATACTTTTCATGGTGCGGCAATGTTTTTAATTTTTGCAACGTAACAGAGACGCGTATAGTCTCACGCTAAAACTTGCAGCTGGTGTAGCCCTTTTAGTGTTATCGCAAGATCTATACTGTTCTTCTGGAGGGCTCTAGCTTTTAACATTGGCTGGGGGCTGCTCTTGGCAATGTGGGTGTTCGTCCCTTATCATAGGGCCTTCTAGTTTACACGGCTCTGCTCTCGGCTTCTCTTTTCTCCCCTCGCAACTGCGTCTGTTTCACGGTGGGAAGGTATGACATGCATTTAGGCGTTCTTGTGTTAGTCTGCGGTATTCCATTTGCTCACTCGCTGATCGTATTACTTTGGTTAATTTAATGTCACGATTTATTCGGAGCTTTGTGACATACTGCCGGATTTGCTATCATGTCAGGGTTTCATGAAAGGTGTTGGATTTGCCTGACACCTTACATGGTCTTTATACGCCCTCTTCACCCACTATTTCCCTTAGGGAGCCATTAGGAATGCAGCATTTTACCCCACCAGGAGCTGAATGCTGGTCAGAGCGCGCTGGCAAGTTTGTCGCCTGTATGACCACGCTGGACAGGTCTGTGTCTTTCTGGGATCACTGCCTGTGTCCTGCTGGTTGTGGGTCTTTTGCCATCCGACAAAACCGAGAGTAAAATGATATGTAGGTACCGCTCGCTCCGATTTCGCGATATTTTTACTTTCAACTTTCTATGCATCTAGGATTGCCACAATTTCTGTCTGACAAACCGGATCATTTCTCTCAAATTGACTAAAACTGGACGTAATTTGGGAAGGAGAAATCGGGGCAAAGCGAGCTACTGCTCTTAAGCTTAAAAAAAGCTAAAGATTGGAGAAAATGCTGCTTTTAGTTCCGAACAGCTGCAGCAACACCAGAGAAACTAAACTTTGAAAGACTGTATTTATTTAATAGCCGGCCGGAGTGGGCGAACGGTTCTAGGCGCTACAGTCTGGAACCGCGCGACCGCTACGGTCCCAGGTTCGAATCCTGCCTCGGGCATGGATGTGTGTGATGTCCTTAGGTTAGTTAGGTTTAAGTAGCTCTAAGTTCTCGGGGACTGATGACCTCAGAAATTAAGTCCCATAGTGCTCAGAGCTATTTGAACCATATTTGTTTAATAGAGATGGCGCTAGCAATTATTTCACAGTTGCTGTTGATTTTGTTATGCCTAACGTCACGCCTTTTGCGGCTTCGGAAATATTAAATAGTTTGGAACTTAGTGCGAAAGTGTAGTTCACTAATTTCAAAGACGTGATGATGTTTAACGGTATGACAGAATATTGATAAATTTCGCTGCTGTTATTTATAGCCCCAGTTTGAATGAATGTGAAACACAGAAACTGCCCATTTCTTTAACTGCTTCGAGAGTGGACGTTTGATTACTGCTCCATGTCAGCTAAATTACCTTTAATTACTGCCCTCCCCAGTATCCGCAAAAAATATCATATCACTTACAAATTATCAATCTGCTTCATAGTCACGCCTCCTTCGATTAATGAAGAACCATTCGTCATAATATCTTTTTTTTTTTTTTTTTTTTTTTTTTTTTTTTTTTTTTTTTTTTTTTTTTTTTTTTTTTTGCAGGACATCTTTCTCTTCGGCATTATGACTTCAGTTAAAGCAATCAACGACATTTTTGACAAATTAACTGCAATGCGACTCAGATTAACAGAGAATCAAGATGCTGTAAGGCTTAAACTGAAGTGACATCAGGGATACTGATGGTGGTCCATACATGCATACATTCGAGTAATAAGGCTTAAAATTGGGCTTATACTTTTTAAGCCCGTTAGGTAGCAAATAAAATGTATATCACATAGTAATGGTACAAGTTGTGTAGTGAACATGTAATAATTTATTTATTTAATCGTACGGCTAGTGGCCCCCGTCGGGCAGACCGTTCGCGCCGGGTGCCGGTCTTTTGATTTGACGCCACTTCGAGGACCTGAGTACGATATAGTGATGATGAGGACAGCACAACACCCAGTCCCTGGGTAGAGAAAATTCCCCGACCCAGGCCCGAATCGAACCCGGGCCCACAGGATTGACAATCCGTCACGCTGACCATTGTTTTTTTTTAATCTCATTTTGTTCGTTATAGTTCGTTGCAATTGTTCGTGGCGGACGTCCCCTGACGCCCGTTGAAGTTAATTATTGAGCAGTTCACTCAGTTTTTTTATTTTTATTTTTATTTTATTTATTTAATTTTTTTTTAATTACACAGGGCTGCTAACCCTCTGACCGAACACGCTGAGCTACCGTGTCGGCAGACCATTCAGCTACCGGAGGCGGACATGTAACAACAGCGTTCACGTGGCAACGACTCTTAAGTAGTTTCATAGAAATATCCGAGAGTACATTACAAACCTTTCTTGATTTCAGCCCTTCAAACACGTTGTGAGCAGTAATATTCTCTTTTACAAGCGAATCCGTAGTCCGGAAAGTTAATTCTCCTAACATATTGAGGAAGGAAGAGCTCTAGAATATTTTCTGTAATGTGTGACTACAGGTCTGTTCTTGAACAAGCAGAGTTGTGAAGTCACTATCCCACTTTAATAGCGATAACTAAAGCATGACCATACTATGCACAATACACTAACTGACACTCCTCAAATTAACTGTCAGGATTACGACATTACCTTATTCACAGATATTCCACACACTCTTGTAGCTGAATGACTGGATGACGATGGATTTATAGTAATTATTCACCTTACATACAGCTGGTGCGCTGGAAGCGCCAAACAGAAGTCTACTGTACGCTTGGAATAAAGCATTCTTTGTGTTCAAACCTATAGGAGGTTTCTACATAACGGTATTCCTTTTTGAAAATTCAGATCCCGCACACACATTATGGGACCTAAACAGGTCTGTATCATTAAGTTGCCGTTTGTAGCACATGTAAAAAACTAAACCTTTGTATGACGCACTTACAGTCTCTTTTCTGTCGTAACAAACTCAATTTTGCCACTGCAACAACAGATCCGTCACGTGGTGATCCTCTCCCCGCTTCAGTGTGTTAAACAGCTATGGTGCTTAGCAACAAGAACTTAAAAATGTGCTTAGACTAGAACAGTTTTGCGGCTCCTCCAGTCATTCAAATGGTCCCTGAAACTTAAACTCTGAATGGACTTACCCTAGTACATACTGCACATGCAACGATTTATTAGTCAGGAGAGACAGTGCTGTGAGTTGTCTGGATTTACAAGTTACGAAAAGGTTCTGTGGAAGTGACGAAATAGATAAAATAAAAAAAAGATGTTAGGGCTTTTTTAAACTGTATTTACATCCGCTATTCATCGACAAATACGTGATGGCGGGAGGCATTTCTGCAGTGTGAAAACACACCCAGGTGGTGCGAGTGTGGACATATTTATTCACCCATAACTGATAGTCAGAAATGTTATGCTACTACTTGAATGTAAAGGTACTGCGGCTTATGATCCGTCTTTTCACCAGACGTTTGTGGGAAGTAATCGGGCTAATATTCATGTAAAATTGAGTATGCGCGTCTAGTCATAAGGGAAGGACGGATTTGACGTGGTGAATTCCGATTTCGACGCATTGAGGGGCATATTCGAACGTAAAGAATGTAGATTCCTTCCGTAAACAGCTGCAGAATATAGCAATGCTAGGATTGAAATGAATCTGCTATAATATACAAACAGGACGGGCAATACGGCTGTAACAAAAGTCACCCCATGGGCACTCCTAAGCGTATCCTCGCGTTTTCCTTGTTGCAGTAGCGATTCCGAAGTAGATTACAGTATACCAACAAGTATCGGTGATGTATTTCGAACCATTTAGTCTGCTGGTATCCTGTAGATTATTACATAGGAATGGACGCGTGTGCTTTATAATACTTTTTGAGAGAGTCTTGGCAGGCTGTAGCACCTTCTAGAAACACAGAGCGGAAGACTTAAACATCAAATAATTTCCTAGAACTGAGGAGAATCAAGGCACATGGCCGCTATGAGTGAGGGGGTACTATAATTTTTTCGGTGGCTTTACATATACAGGGTGTTACAAAAATGTACGGCCAAACTTTCAGGAAACATTCCTCACACACAAAGAAAGAAAATATGTTATGTGGACACGTGTCCCGAAACGCTTACTTTCCATGTTAGAGCTCATTTTAGTTTCGTTCTTCCACCTACGCTCAATGGAGCACTTTATCATGATTTCATACGGGATACTCTACCTGTGCTGCTAGAACATGTGCCTTTTTGTAACACCCTGTATAAACGATAACTGCACTGATGTGTGACATGTGTATATATTGCAGTGCAATTCTATTGTGGCTTATGTTGCGGTATGTTCAGAGGAAATGACTGTGTGTCCTGTCGTGAAGGGGGATATATTCAGCGCATCGATAGCTATAAAGGCATGAGAGAGATTTTACGTGAAAAATTATGTGCACTATAGATATAGAAATTTAAGACTGAGATTCGTTTCAGAACCACAGCTGTGAACAGGAGACATTCCAGATTGAAGCAGCAATCATAACATTTAATTGTAGTTCCACTGATCAATATGTGCCTGTTTTCCTACACTCTTGTGAGTCTGGAGAGGGTCGTAGAGAGCTTAGCATCAAGCAACCAGATGGAAGCCAGAAACAGTATGTCAGTTGATTCCTTTGTTCTGGGCTGAGGCTTACCCATCGTTTGTACACCAGTTTAGGGAGTCAGAGCTTCTTTCTCTTGGCTCTACGTGGATGGGTGAATTGTGAACTAATACTCAGTTTGTGCTGAGCCACCTTGGGATCACGTGTGTCGCATTCATAGTCTGCGGATATCTGAGAAGATTCAGTTTGACGAGTGTTTGTGCTGGGTGTATTGATAGCATTCGAACTCGTAACATACTGACCTTATAGGGGTGGGGGCCCTCAACAGCTGGCGGGCATTTCTCTGGATGACACGCGCTTCCGCGGCTGCCATGTTCAAATGTGTGTGAAATCTTATGGGACTTAACTGCTAAGGTCATCAGTCCCAAAGCTTACGCACTACTTAACCTAAATTATCCTAAGGACCAACACACACCCACAAGCCCGAGGGAGGACTCGAGCCGCCGCCGGGACCAGCCGCACAGTCCATGCATGACTGCAGCGCCTCAGACCGTTCGGCTAATCCGTGGAAGCTTTAATGGGGCACGTTCACGGTGGCAGTTGCCTCCGTTGGTGCAATACTCCGGCACGGTGCGTGTGGGCTTCCGGAAGTGAGCACGTGGGATGTGAGTGTTTTCAAGGATCTTAGTCATCTAGCCATGAATGGATCGTGTTTGTCAATACATCGCAGTGGTATCTGTTTTTACTGAACTATCACGCGGTAGACTTTTTACTCCCTCCTTCCTCATTCTGGTGTAGCTGAGAGAACAAGTTAAGTAAGGAATTCAATAGTACTTTTAAAAAAGAAAATACACTACGCAGACCTGTTGTGGTCGTGAACTCTATGACCGTGATGGTATAAACTCACGTCGAAATTAGAAATTGTAACTACCCTAAGTGATCAAAAGTATCCGGACACTGCCAAAAACATACCTTTTTCATCTTAGGTGCATTCTGCTGCCACCCACTGCCAGGTATTCCGTATCAGCGACCTCAGTAGTCATTAGACATCGTGAGAGAGCAGAATGGGGCGCTCTGCGGACCTCACAGACCTCGAACGTGTTCGGGTAATTGCGTGTCACTTGTATCATACGACTACGCGATATTTCCACACTCCCAAACATCCATAGGTCCACTGTTGCCGATGTGATAGTGAAGCGGAACCGTTAAGGGAAACGTGCAGCACAAAAGCGTACAGGCTGACCTTGTTTGTTGACTGACAGAGACCGCCGACAGAGAAATAGGCAGACATCTACCCATACCATCACAAAGGATTCCACACTGCATCAGGATTCACTGCAAGTACTATGACAGTTAGGTGGGAGGTGAGAAAACTTGGTTTTCATGGTAGAGCGGCTGCTTATAAGCCACACAT